>NC_133838.1:6640000-6757666 GCF_047830755.1 Zonotrichia albicollis | reverse complement strand
TCCTTTCCTTTCCTTTCCTTTCCTTTCCTTTCCCTTCCCTTCCCTTCCCTTCCCTTCCCTTCCCTTCCCTTCCTTCCCTTTCCCACCACCCCAAGCAGCCCCAGGGTTCACAATCTCAGCTGTCCCAGCCCAGGTGGCACCAGGGGACACAAACCCTGCCAGGCTCTGCTCTGCCCTGCAGGAATGTTCAGTTTTCCTTGGCTCCACTCCTGTTTTCCCAAGGAGATCCAACCTAATCCCCCTGGGATCAACCACCAGGCTCTGGATTCCTCCCTCGGAGCAACCCAGAGAAACAAAATCTGTTCTGCTCCTCATTAGCCAGGAGTTAATTACACAAATAAAGGCGAATGAACATCTCACTACCATCTTCCCTCCTTTTTTTTTTTTTTCTCTCTCCTCATCCTCCTCCTCACACCCCAGCCCAGTTTCCCCAAAATGAGAGGAAAAAAGGACATTTTAACCTTTTCACATTTAATAATTGTTTCTATAAAAGCCTCGTGGCCAGCTCTGCATTCCTGACTTCATGAATTGCTCCCCACAGGTAACTCCAATTATTTTAATTTCAGCTTTCATTTTATTTTTTTATTTAACTTCATTTTCCGTTGCTCCTAACCACGAAATATTTGGGAAAACAGCACAAAAAGCTGTTATTAATCTCTGCCAGAAATCCCCAAATTTTGCATAAATTTACTCTGGGCTTGCAAGAAAAGATTCTGTGATGAGAAAAGAGGAAATTCATCCTCTCTCTGTTCCCACCTGGAGAACAGAAAACAGCACCTTTTATTTTGTTTCAAAACATTTAATTTGAGCCTTTAATTTAAAATTTAAACCTTTAGTTGAAACAGTTGCTGCATTTTTGTGCTGGTACATCTGAAATAAACCAAAAGGAGCCACTGCACATAAAAAGTGGAGATCAAAGGGCAAAATGGGGATCGGAGCAGAATTTCCATGGAAAAATCCAACAGCATTTAGGGCAGGATTGTCAGGGAAAAGTCAGGATAAATTCACTGGGTAAATTCACTGCAGGATAAATTCAATCCTGCATAAATTCAATTCTGGATAAATTTACTCCAGGATAAATTCAGCCTGGCACATCCAGGAGCAGTGGGAATGAAGGAGAGCAGCCCTTAAAGCAAACAGCCCCAAAGTTTTCAAATTGAAATAAACAAATTTAAATTGAAATTTTAATTTTTCATAATGACATAAATAATTTTAATCCATTCTAAATAAATAAATTATAAATAAGTTGTCATTAGTAAGATCCTTAATCATTGGTATAGGTGCAAAGAGCCAAAATTTTCCTGTGGATCCAATATTCCAGGAGATCACATTCCCAGCATTGGACATTAATCAAATTTTTAAATTTTAAACTAATTTTAGTCAGAGGTTTGTCTTTGCCCAGGGTGGAGAGAAAAAAAGGATTTGTTCAGAATTTCCATAGAAAATCCAACCGCATTTAGGGCAGGATTGTCAGGGAAAAGTCAGGATAAATTCACTCTGGGATAAATTAACTCCAGGATAAATTCAGCCTGGCACATCCAGAAGCATTGGGAATGAAGGAGAGCAGCCCTTAAAGCAAACAGCCCCAAAGTTTTAATGCAAAATAAATGCATTTTATTGAAATTTTAATAATGAAATAAAGAATTTAATCCATTCTAAATAAATAAATAAATTCTAAATAAGCTGTCGTTAGTAAGGTCCTTAATCTCTGCTGGAGATGCAAAGAGCCAAAATTTTCCTGTGGATCTGACTCCAGTATTCCAGAAGATCCCATTCCCAGGGTTGGAAATTAATCACATTTTTAAATTTTTAAACTAATGGAAAGATTCTTCTCAAAGGATTTGTTCACCAGGTGAGGACTGATGAGTTTAATCTTCACAGAATCGCTTCTTGCAAGCCCAGAGTAAATTTATCCAAAATTTAGGAACTCCTGAGATTAACAACAGCTCTTTGTGCTCTTTTCCCAAATATTTCCTGGTTAGGGGCAATCCAAAATTAAATTAAATGAAAAATAAAATAAAAGCTTTAATTGTCAATCATCAATAGGAACACAAACACTGAGAATTGGGTTATTTGGGATCAATGGCATTGATCCAATGTATTTCTATGGGTTTTTCATGGATAAATAATGGAAAAGTCCCATGTGGGAAGGGATTCACCAGCAATGCGAGGGTGAAATGATTTCTTTTGCCTGAACAAAGCCAGAACAAAGCAATGCCTCCATTCCCTAACACTAAAAATGCCCTTGGAGAGTTGGTTTTTTGTTTTGGTTTTTTTTGGTTCTCCCACAGTTTTGGTGACAACCAAGGTGTGACTTTGTGGCTTTTCCCAGTGAAAAATGTCCAGGAGGATTTCCCATCCCATTCTCCAATTCCATGCTGACATCAATAATTGCAGAAAGGAAATTCTGGGAGAGCCCCAGTCCCTCCCTTCCCCTGAAGGGCACCTGGAGGTTCCAGGGGGTTTTCCAAGCTGGAAGAGCACAAAGCTCAGGAAGGGCTGGGTGTGCTCCAGGAATCCATCCCGAATTCAGAGGGATGGAATCCAGCCCGAATTTCAGTTCTGGAATTTAGAGAGATGGAATCCATCCCAAATTCCAATTCTGCAGTTCAGAGGAATGAAATCCATCCCAATTTCCAGTTCTGGAATTCAAAGGGATGGAATCTATCCTGAATTCCAGTTCTGGAATTCAAAGGGGCATAATCCATCCTGAATTTCAATTCTGGAATTCAAAGGGGCAGAATTGATCCTTAATTCCAGTTTTAGAACTCAAAGGGATGGAATCCATCCCAAATTTCAATTCTGGAATTCAAAGGGATGGAATTCATTCCAAATTCCAGTTTTGGAATTCAAAGGGGCAGAATCCATCCCAAATTCCAGTTCTGAAATCCAAAGGGATGGAATCTATCCTGAATTCCAGTTCTGGAATGCAAAGGGGCAGAATTCATCCCAAACTCCAGTTCTGGAATTCAGAGGAATGGAATTCCAGTTCTGGAACTGGAATTTGGGATAGAATCCATCCCAAATTTCAGTTTTGGAATCCAAAGGGGCAGAATCCATCCCAAATTCCAGTTCTGGAATTCAAAGGGGCAGAATCCATCCCGAATTCCAGTTCTGGAATTCAAAAGGATGGAATTCATCCCAAATTCCAATTCTGGAATTCAGAGGGATGGAATCTATCCTGAACTCTAATTCTGAATCCTGAATTCTGGAATTCAATAGGATAGAACCCATTCTGAATTCCAACAAAAAGCTGCTTCAAAGCCACTGCCACCCTACTCTGGGAACAGGGGTGGTCTGTGACAATTCCCAGGTGAACTTTGGCTGCTCAGGAGCCCGGAAGAGGAGCTGGAGCATCTCAGGAAATCCTCCAGGCCAGAAAAACAACACCCAGCCCTCACACAGCACTAATTACACAGAGCACTAATTAACCCCAGCCTTCCCCGAATATTCCAAGGCTTCCCTCCCGAGCAGCCTGACTCAGCTGAAATTCCCAGGGCTGGGGATAATTCTGAGGCAATTCTGAGGCACTCGGGAGAGGGAGGAGGAGAAATCTGACACCCCGGGGTTATTCGGGCATCCAGGGCTGAAATGTCCCGCCCTGAAGGTGCCGCTGTCACCGCAGCGGAGGTGAGGTCACAGGAAAGGGATATTTTGGGATTTTGGGGTTTATTTCAGCGCTCAGGCCACAGGAACATGAGCTGAAAGATGTCAGGTGAAGGGGGGGAAGGTTGGAGGAGGCTCTGAGAACCTGGTGTAGGGGCTGGGGGGGTCCTGGGGAAGGTGTCCCTGCTCATGAAGGGGGTTGGACTCAGTGGCCCTTAAAAGGTCCCTTCGAGCTCCAGCTCTTTGTGACTCCCTCCAAGTGACCTCCAGTGCTTGGAGGGGAAAAATGGATGAATTCTAAACATACCCTTTCCTTTCCCCTTTTCCTTTCCCCTTTTTCCTTTCCCCTTTTCCTTTCCCCTTTTCCTTTCCCCTTTTCCTTTCCTTTCCTTTCCTTTCCTTTCCTTTCCTTTCCTTCCTTTCCTTTCCTTTCCTTTCCTTTCCTTTCCTTTCCTTTCCCCTTTTCCTTTCCTTTCCCCTTTTCCTTTCCTTTCCCCTTTTCCTTTCCCCTTTTCCTTTCCTTTCCCCTTTTCCTTTCCTTTCCCCTTTTCCTTTCCCCTTTTCCTTTCCCCTTTTCCTTTCCCCTTTTCCTTTCCCCTTTTCCTTTCCCCTTTTCCTTTCCCCTTTTCCTTTCCCCTTTTCCTTTCCCCTTTTCCTTCCCCTTTTCCTTTCCCCTTTTCCTTTCCCCTTTTCCTTTCCCCTTTTCCTTTCCCCTTTTCCTTTCCCCTTTTTCCTTTCCTTTCCCCTTTCCCTTTCCTTTCCCCTTTCCCTTTCCTTTCCCCTTTTCCTTTCCTTTCCTTTCCTTTCCCCCCTTTCCTTTCCTTTCCTTTCCTTTCCTTTCCTTTCCTTTCCTTTCCTTTCCTTTCCTTTCCTTTCCTTTCCTTTCCTTTCCTTTCCTTTCCTTTCCTTTCCTTTCCTTTCCTTTCCTTTCCTTTCCTTTCCCCTTTTCCTCTCCCCTTTTCCCTCCCCTTTCCACATTTCCTTTCCCTTTTCCTCTCCCCTTTTCCCTCCCCTTTCCACATTTCCTTTCCCTTTTCCTCTCCCCTTTTTCCTTCCCTTCCCTGGGGGTTTTCTTGGCACAGAGGGCACTTGAGGGGTACAAACAGAGGGACAAACCCAAACCTGACCCTAAACCCCACAGGCAGCCCTAAACCCCTCCAGGACCCCCCCTGCCCTGTCCTTCCTCCCTCTCCTCTCCCTCAGCCCACCCCGGGGTTGTTTTCTTGAGGGGATGCTGAGGCTTTAAACACAGCAGAGGAATTGCAAATTCCGAGATCAGAAGGAAAGGAGGCAGGGAAAAAAAGCAGGCTCCGGTTTTCCCCCTCCTCGTGTCAGGTGAGATGAGTCATTCCTGCCACAAGACATCCAAAAGGAGTCTTTTAAGGATGCAGAAAAAAACGGAACACGTGGATGAAAGGCTGTTAAGAGCAGAGGGTTGCAATTAAAAATGTTTCTGTATCACTACCACGGAGCTCTGCTGAAACCACGGGGGATTTGCAGCCTCTCTCACAAATCTAAAATTCTATTTTAGGGATAGAATTGAGCTCCTAAACCGACAAAACTACCTGGGAAAGCGGCGCAAAACACTCGGATCCCCGAGCCAGATGGAGCCACTTGCCCCTGATCAATCACTGTCTGCTTTTATCCTCAAATGACCTCCAGGAAAAAAAAAAAAAATAAATAAAAAATCCCTGCTGGAAAGCGAGCAGGAATCTCGTGCTCTTCGCATCCTTCCCCCGGCTCGGGCTTTTTGGAAGGAGCCGCGAACGTTTCCAATGGCAACGGCGAAATGTCCCATCAGAGTCAGCTGTTGATTGTTCTCCCCATTGCCGAGCTGACAGGATGGTGATGATTGCAGGAATTAAAATCCCCTCATTTCCCTGATTTCCATCCCTGCTCCCCACGGGGCCCTGCGGTGACCATCTGGGCAGGGGCTCCAGATCTCTCTCTTTTTTCTTTTCTTTTTTTTTTTTTTTTTTTTTTTTTTAACTGCTTTTTGTTTGTTTTCCAGCCAGGATGGGGTTTGATTTCAGCCCTCCTGCTCCTGCTCAGAGCTGATTTCCCTCCACCAGCCCCAGTCTGTGTCCCTCCCGAAATGCCAAAAATAGGAAATAGTGCTGGAAACAAGTGGCTGGATGTGGAACACGACCAGAGATGTTCCAAAAAATCCCAAGCTGAAAGGATTCTGCTCCAAGCCAGGGGCTCATCCCACAAATATTCCTGTGTGGAAATGGGGGAAAGCAGGCTCAGCTCCAGGGCACAGGGACAGGAGCAGAGGGAACGGCCTCAGGCTGGGCAGGGCAGGCTCAGGGTGGGCACAGCAGGAATTTCCCCATGCAAAGGGGGCTCAGGCCTTGCCAGGGGCTGCCCAGGGAGCTTTGCAGTGCCCATCCCTGCAGGTGCCCCAGCAATTCCTGCAGGTGGCACTCAGAGCTCTGGGCTGGGGACAGGGTGGGATCAGCTGGGACTCGATGTCCTTGGAGCTCTTTTCCCACCTCATCTCTGGATCCTGAACACCAGAATCCCAAAGGCTTTTCCCACAAGGGAATATCCATCCAATGCAAGCCCAGCAGCAGAGGTGTCCCTGCCCCAGCCCCTTCTGGCAGGGAACATTTCCTGTTCCCCACAGCTCCAAGCCCCTCACACCAACAACAGAAAGGGAGCCCTGAAAATCGTTAAAATTCCATTTTTGCATACTGGGGGAAAATTTCTGCATGGAAAGGGTGCTCAGGGCCTTGCCAGGGGCTGCCCAGGGAGGTTTGCAGTGCCCATCCCTGCAGGTGTCTCAGGAATTCCTGGAGGGGGCACTCAGAGCTCTGGGCAGGGGACAGGGTGGGCATTGGGCACAGCCTGGATTTGGTGACCTTGTAAGGTTTTTCCAGCCTCAGTGATCCCAGAATTCTATTTATGTATATATATGGACTATTTTATTCATTTATGCCACTATTATACAGTATAGATACATTATACAGTCATACTTTTTTAATATGCATTATTACTTATAGATATAATGTAATTTATAAGAATATGCTATCAGAAATAAGGTGTTAATATTATATATTGCATATTATATAATGCAATAAAATATACTATACCATATAGTATAGTTTAAAATTTATTATATAATAATATACTAATATAGAATATATAGTATCATAATACAGTATAAAATATATTACATATAACATATGCATAATTATAAAATATGCACTTTTATAAATATATATGTATAAATGTATATATATGAAAATGCTATTTAAATATATCATTTTATATAAATGTATATTAAATATATACATTTGTATTATATTGTGTAATTGTAAACATACTATATAATATATAATATTAATATATATTGTATAAATATATTATATATATAATATATAACTATATACCAAAATTATTGAATTTTAGCTATAAAATACTCCTATGTATGTATGTTTTATGTCTGATGTAGTGCATGAACTGCAAACTAAAAGCCAATTTTACAACTCCCAGCTCAGACTCTCCTCTGGATCCCTTTCCCTGGCCATGCCAATCTCTCATTTTTTCCCTTGCAACAGCCCTGAAGTGACACTGGAGCCTCCAGGCTTTGTTAATTGAATTCAGACCTGGGAAGGACCCAAAGCCCTTCCCTTCCCTTCCCTTCCCTTCCCTTCCCTTCCCTTCCCTTCCCTTCCCTTCCCTTCCCTTCCCTTCCCTTCCCTTCCCTTCCCTTCCCTTCCCTTCCCTTCCCTTCCCTTCCCTTCCCTTCCCTTCCTTCCTTCCCTTCCGCCTGAGAAAACCCAATCCAGCTCCTTTTAAATTATTTTTGTAATTTTTAGAAGCAAGCCCATATCCCAGTGATTGTTGAGCCTAAAAATCTCAGTATGAACTGCAGAATTTTATTTTCAGACACAAAAAAAGGAGCAGCGGGGTCACAGAGTCACTGAGCCACTTGATCAGCCCTCAGTGACATGATGAGGGTGAGCTGATGGTGTTTTGGCTGAATTAATTTACTTTCAGCAAGGAGTTAATCCTTTTTCCTTTGCCAAGAGGAGATGGCCACCTCAAGATTCAAACAGTGGGCATGAGGAAACCCAATCCAATCCATTTTTCTTAATTATTATTTTAATTTTTAAAAGCAAGCCCATATCCCAATTATTGCTGAGCCCAAAAATTTTGGTAAGGGCTGTCAGAATTTTATTTTCAAATGCAAAAAAAAGGAGCAGCGGGGTCACAGAGCCACTGAGCCACTTCATCAGCCCTCGGTGACCTGCTGGGTGAGCTGATGGTGTTTTGGCTGAATTGTTTCAACAAGGAGTTAATCCTTTTTCCTTTGCCAAGAGGAGATGGCCACCTCAAGATTTAACCTGCGGCCCTTAGAAAACCAAATACAATTAGGTTTTTTAATTATTATTTTAAATTTTAGAAACAAGTCCATATCCCAGTTGTTGCTGAGCCCAGAAATTTTGGTACGGACAGGCAGAATTTTATTTACGGACACAAAAAAGGAGCAGCAGAGTCACAGAGCCACTAAGCCACTTGATCAGCCCTCGGTGACCTGCTGGAGGTGAGCTGATGATGTTTTGGCTGAATTAATTTGCTTCCAGCAAGGAGTTAATTCCCTTTTCCTTTGCCGCTCTTGTTTTCAGAGCACTCAGGATAATCCCCAGGCTTCCCCCGGGTTATCGCGGCACAAAAGCGACAAGCGGCGCTCGGGGATGAAGTGGCCGCGGGAATTTTTGCTTTTCAAGGGTTTCAAGTGTTGGAGTTGCCACAATCGGGGCTGGGGAGAGCCCGGATTAAAGCCCGGATTAAATTCACAGCTGCGGGGGGGGGTGAGCAGCGGTGCCCGCCTTACACAAGGGGATTAAACTCGGGATTAAGGCTCGGAGTCTCCCAGATGATTTCTGTGTTGCAGTGTGATGTATTAGCCCGTCTCAGTATCCTGGTTCTTCACCCAGATGTGCCAACAACCTCTCCCTTCCCCACCCTTGCCCCTGCTAAGTGCTGTCCCTCAATCTTGACATTTCAGCAAGGGCATCGAGTGATTGGCAGAGTTCAAAAGATGCCTCTCAGCCCTGGGGGGCATTGGGCCATCCAGGTGTCCTTTGTCCCTTTGTCCCTCCCCTCCTGTCCCTGCTTGGTGGCTCCCTGCCCCTTCCCTGCCCCTCTCCCCGGGGTTCAAAGGAGCAGCAACCACGGGCTCAGGGAGTTCTGCTGGAGCTGCTGCTGCATTCAGAGGCCTGTGGGCCAGAATAAAGCTCTGCATCCAAACCCTCCATCAGAACCGACTCCTTTCCTTCACCATCGCCTTAAAGCTTCTCTGCCAGAGGGAAACCTGAGGAGCAGCCCCTGTTATGGGGGGAAGCTCCATCCCAGCACCACCAGAGCTCCTGCAGGCCTGGCCTTGTCCCCACGGGCCCAGCTGCAGCAGCCAGGCAGCCCAAAGTGTCTGTGGGGGGAAACACCACACACCCAGTCAGCCAAAGTGTCTGTGGGGGGAAACACCACACACCCAGCCAGCCCAAAGTGTCTGTGGGGTGAAACACCACACACCCAGCCAGGCCAAAGTGTCTGTGGGGTGAAACACCACACACCCAGCCAGGCAAAGGTGCCTCTGAGGTGAAACCACCACAGATGCCGCCCTTGGTCCAGCAGCAAGGGTCAGACGAGCCCAGGCACATTCCATCCAGCAATATTGGGATTTAATTCCAATACTTCTGCTTTTGGATGGCCCCGCTGGTGATCTGGTGGGTTTGGGAGGGCTGGGACATCAGCCCTTGTCCCAGGTGATTCCAGGCAGGAGCAGGAATTACAGTGCTCCCAATGAAAAGCCATTATTCGGCTGTTAGTCCTGCTCATGAGATACCTTCCTTCCCTGCCTAATTAGGCCAATTAGCAGGAAAATGCACTCCAGAGCTGTGCTGGGAGATGTCTAGGAAATGCCTGAGCAGCACTAAGGGAGCTCCCATTATTGCCACCAGCCCCGCTCCATCTGGGATCCCATCCCTGATCCCATCCTGCTCTATCTGGGGTCCCATCTCTGATCCCATCCTTGATCCCATCCTGCTCCATGTGGGATCCCATCCCTCATCCCATCCCCGTTCCCATCCTCTCCATGTGGAATCCCAACCCTGCTCCATCCCTGATCCCATCTCTGCTCCATGAGGGATCCCATCCTCATCCCATCCCTGATTCCATCCTGATCCCATCCTCATCCCATCCCTGATCCCATCCCTGTCCCCATCCTGATCCTGCCCCTGCTCCCAGAGTGCCCAGCTGGAGAGGTTCAGGAAAGATTTCCAAGGAAAACCCTTTTCCCATCCTGGGGGTTTGTTCCTGATACAAATTCTACCTCAGAACCACAGATCTGCTTTTCCTGCCCCCACCCAGCCCTGGCAGGGATGGGATGGGATGGGATGGGATGGGATGGGATGGGATGGGATGGGATGGGATGGGATGGGATGGGATGGGATGGGATGGGATGGGATGGGATGGGATGGGATGGGATGGGATGTGCCAGGCTGGGCTGTGCCCACAGGGCTCTGCTCCTACTGCTGCAGAGGGACACCCCAAACCTTCCAGGTCCCACTGATGTCCCCAAAGCCAGGCCTTGGCACTGTCACCCATCCCAGGCAGTGTTGGGGCTGCCTCAGCCGTGCCAGCTGCACAGAGATTTCCAGAGCTGCAGCAGCAGATACTTGGATTTAATCACAGCTTTCAGATGATTTCAGCCCCGAATTTAGGATTTGTTTTAATCACACCCCTCCCCCATCCCCTCCTGCTTTTTGCTGTGAGCAGGAATGGGAGGTTCAGTGGTTCAGCAGGAAAGTTCAGCCTGGATGGTGACATCTCCCTCTGCCTGATGTGACACCGGGCTGTGCCAGGGATAGGGACAGTGCTGTGACTGGGATCAAGACAGGGCTGTGACATGGGTCAGGACAGGGCTGTGACAGGAATTGGGATTGGGACAAGGCTGTGACAGGGATCAGGACAAGGCTGTGACAGGAATTGTGGTTGGGATAGGGCTGTGACAGGGATAGGGGTAGAGCTGTGACATGAACAGAGGCAGGGCTGTGACAGAGATCAGGATAGGGCTGTGACAGTGATTGGGGCAGGGCAGTGACAGGGATTGGTACAGGGTTGTGACAGGGATCAGGACACACCTGTGACAGGGATCAGGACAGGGCTGTGACATAGATTGGGATAGAGCTGTGACAGGGATCAGGACACAGTTGTGACAGGGCTCAGGACAGAGCTGTGACAGTGATCAGAACAGGGCTGTGACAAGGAGAGGGGCAGGGCTGTGCAATAGATTGGGATAGGGCTGTGACAGGGATCAGGTCAGGGCTGTGACAGGGATTGCAATAGGAGTATGACATGGATCAGGACAGGGCTGTGACATGGATCAGGACAGGGCTGTGACAGGGATTGAGGCAAGGTTGTGACAGGGATAGGGGCAGGGCTGTGACAGGAATGCCCAGAGCTGGCCCTGCTGCCCCTGGAGCACAGAGGCTCCTTTTCAGCCCAGGGTTTGACAGAACCCGGGGGCTGAGCCCAGCCCACGCTCAGGGTTCACTGTGAGTTCACTGCTGCAGCCCCACGGCGTCACCCAGCACCGAAAGCATTCCCAGTAAATCCATGTGGATTTCAGGCACAGCCCTCAAACCAGAGGATCTGAACTCAGAACCCTCCCAGGACAGGACATTTCACTCCCTGAGCTGAGCCCTACAGACCTTGTACAAGGAGCAGTGGAAGCTCTGTGCCCCCAGAGCAGCCTCTCCGCCCAGCCCCACTGGGGTTTGTCACTGCACCTGGGGGTTTGTCCTACAGGATCACACTGGGATAGGTGGGAATGGTGGAGGTGCAATTCCATCATATCCCACCTCTGCAAGGCTTTGGGTAAAGTGAGAGCTGGGGAGTGAGAGTGGGAGAGGAGAAGGCTCCAGGGAGAGCTCAGAGCCCTTGCAGGGCCTGAAGGGGCTCCAGGAGAGCTGCAGAGGGACTGGGGACAAGGATGGAGGGACAGGAGCCAGGGAATGGCTCCCAGTGCCAGAGGAATGGCAGGGCTGGATGGGATCTTGGCAATTGGGAATTGTTCCCTGGCAGGGTGGGCAGGGGCTGGGCTGGAATTGCCAGAGCAGCTGTGGCTGCCCCTGGAGCCCTGGCAGTGCCCAAGGCCAGGCTGGGCATTGGGGCTGGCAGCACCTGGCACAGTGGTAGCGTCCCTGGGGTGGCACTGGATGAGTTCTGAGGTCCCTTCCCACCCAAACCATTCCCTAATTCCTTGATTCTATGGAAAGTGGACACAGAGACCTGGGTGTGCACAGGAACAAGGGATTCCATCACCAGCATTCAGAGCAAGATGCAGAATGGGGTAACTCCTCCCTGCCTGATTCCCTCCAGCCCGGCTAAAATCCCTGAGGAGAGCTCAACAGAGTGATCCCAGCAGCAGGGATCAGATCCCAATGACAGGGATCACATCCCAAGGGCAGGGATCCCATACCAGGGTAGGGATCAGACCTCAGTGACAGGGATCACATTCCAGTTACAGAAATCACATCCCAGTTACAGAGATCTTATCCCAATGGCAAAGATCACATTCCAGTGACAAAGATCATGTTCCCAGTTGCAAGGACCACATCCCAGTTACAGAGATCACATTCCAGTGACAGGGATCACATCCCAGCAGTGCCACTCTGAGCTGCTCTCCCTGGATTGATCTGAAAGCTGCAAACTCAGCATTTCCCCAGAATATCCCAACACTGCTTTCCTTAAAGGCCCCATTCCTTTCCTGGAGCTCTGGGAAAGTTCCACTTTTGTGCAACAGCCTCAACCCCAAGAAAACTTGAACCCTAAAATCCTCAAAACCTACAAAACAAAACACAACGAGTAAATAAATAATCACCCCAAAATCTCAAAATACTTCATGCTTAAAACCTGGCAGCTTCCAAACCTATTCCATGAGTTCTGGACTATGCTTCATTTTTTTCCTTTATTTTTTCCCCCTCATCCTAAGCCTGCCAGTTGTTTGGAAACAAGGATTAGATGTTGGGAAGGGGGTGTTGGGAGGGGAGGGAACGCTGCTGCCACAACCCCGAGTGAGATGCAGTGATTCAGAAATCCCAGGCACATGAATATGGAAATTCCAAACCGGGGGAATTCTCCCTCCTGCAGCCAAAAAGCCTCCAACACCCCCCGGGGGCTGAGCAGCCACAACAAGGCTGGGGTGAATTTTGGGGAGAGGAAATGAAAAAAGGAGGAGAAGGAGAAGGAGAAGGAGAAGGAGAAGGAGAAGGAGAAGGAGAAGAAGAAGAAGAAGAAGAAGAAGAAGAAGAAGAAGAAAAAGAAAAAGAAGGAAAAGACAAAGAAAAGAAGAAGAAGTAAAGAAGAAGAAGAAAAGAAGCAGAAGAAGAAGAATGAGCTGCCCAGAAAGGCTGAAGGAGCTCGGGCAGCAGCGCCTGCCCCAGCAGGATCCGGGTGCCATTCCCGAGGAGGTGCCGGCAGGGACGGGCTGGGAATGCTGGAACCTCCCAGGAAATTAGGGAGTCAGTTCTGGGCGTTCTGGAGGTCACAGCTTAAAAACCTCCTTATTTAACCAAAAACCTCCTTATTTAACCAAATACCCCAAAGCTCTGAGCTCCCAGGATTCCTTGCTTGGCTCCCATGAATCCATCATTCCCATTTCCAGCACTGTGACCTCTCTCCTGTCCATTGTCCAGGACATCTCCCCACTCCTGCCTTTCCTGATGCCTCTCAATCTCCTTCTCCTTCCCAGCAACAACACTGCTTTTCCCCAAAATACAACAAATTCCAGAAAAACAGCCCCGTGCTTCCCAGCATCGACGCCGGAATGATCCAAGGGTGCATTAGACAAATATTCCCTGTCCTCTAATGTCCATTAGGTTTTTTGGCATTGCCACATAAATCAAAGGATTCTCTTTATTCCAGCTTATTCTTCACTTTAAAAAAAATGATGCTGCATTTTTTAAGATGATTTTTTTCCACTGGCGGGGGGGGGAAAAGCCAAGTTCTAGGAAGGCGAGGTGAGAAATATCCCTATTCCCATTATCCTGGAACTGAAGCTCCAGGGTCACATCCTTGGAATGAACACCAGGAAAGTCATTGATGTCCAAGGCCAGGTTGGATGGAACAACCTGAAACAGTGCCAAGTGGCCCTGCCCATCCACAAAAAGGGATTTTAATCCCAATGCAAACATTCCATGATTCTGTGATCTCTCTTTCTCGGGATTCTGGATCGCCAAAGAATTTGTGGCAGAAAATCTGCAATTCAAATAATTTCAAATGGGACAAAGGCCCTGAACTGCTGACCAAGGGATGCTGCTCCTGTCTGGGAGTGTGGTGCCCTAATTGTTCTTTTTCTTGCACCTGATTCATTGATTTCTTAGCTTTTTCTTGCTGTTGTTTCCATTTCCTTTAGTCTGTTTTCAAAGCCCTACAACCAACATCAATAACAAGGAAAATGTAGGAAAACATTGGGAAAAAAAAGGCAATTCAAAAAAAATCTCACAGAGTACCTTTTCATGCTGTGTCAGGTCCCAGAAGTTCAGTTTTATGTTATTTACCTGTCTTAATGATTTCTCATTAAATCTGATCTTCTCTTTCAGAGGTCCTCACAGCTACCAAGAACATTTCTATTTTCCTTTCTTTTAACGCTACCATTTAAACCAGACAAGAGTTTGGGGTTTGTCTTTCTGTCAGTTCAGGATTTCCAGGTTAAAAATAAAGCACCTTTAGGGACTTTTTAACCTTCTGAACATCGCTCTATTCCAGTGGGATGGGGAAGAGTGGAAATAAATAAATTCAGGGAACTGATGACTCCAGACCTGTGAGAACCACATCAGTTTGGGCAACCAAGAATTCCTTACAACAGAGACTTAAATATTAAAAATCCTCTTTTTTTTTTTTTTCCCCTGAGCTGAGCTCCACAAATTCAACTCTGAGCCAGAACCCAAGTGAGTGTCATTGGAAGGGTGACTGTCACCTCCCTGCCACCGTGGCTTGGCCCCGTGCCCACCTCGTTCGATGCTTTGCTAAAAATGAAGCCCCAGGGGCAGAGCTGAGCTGCCAAAGGCAGAGCCTGGAGCAGAACGAACAGAGGGACAAAATCACCCAGCTCTGGGGCTGGGGTCTCAGGAGCAGGGGTGGGGTTGGTGTCACCTTGGGGTCACCTCAATGTCACCTGTCCTGGCCATGGGACAGGAACAGGAACAGGGAGCTGGGGCTGAGCTGGGGATGAGCAATGCAAAAAGAGCTTGAAAGGAGCAGGAGATGAGGTTGGTGTCACCTCAATGTCACCTGTCCTGCACATGGGGAGAGGGCCCTGGGGCTGAGCTGGGGCTGAATTTGAAAGGAGCAGGAGATGAGGTTGGTGTCACCTCAATGTCACCTGTCCTGGCCATAAGGAGAGGGACCTGGGGCTGAGCTGGGGCTGAATTTGAAAGGAGCAGGGGATGGGGGTGGTGTCACCTCATGTCACCTGTCCTGCACATGGGGACAAGGAGCTGGGAATGAGCAGCACAGAAGGAATTTGCCAGAAATACCCTTGAATGCAGCCCTGGCAGCCCTCTGGAAGCACAGGGGAGCAGCAGCAGCTCCTGCCAAAGGCAGAGCAGCAGGGGCAGCTTTCCATCATCCCCTCAGCTGCTGCAGCCCCAGCAGCACCATTTGCAGCTCTCCTGCTCCTCTCCATGCCGGCAGCTGCAAATCCAGGCAGGAATCCTGGGAGCTGCAGAGCCTCATTGTGAAAAATGCATGTATTTTATGATTGGCTTTTCGCAAATATTCAAGTGAATACTATATGTGTTGTGTCAGAAAGTGATGCTGTATTAATTCTCTTAAGTAGTGTGTTAAATATAGTTTTAGGTTATAAAAATTGTTGAAACGATGCTATGTAGGATACTTTTTTTAAAGAAAGGATTCACAGTGAGATAGCAGCCACAGGACACCTCAATCTTTCAGAGAAAAAGAATTTATTGCTCCATTATCAGAAGAAATGAACTTCTTCCCACCTCGAAGGCGCTGTTAGGATTAGAAGGAAGAAGTTGACGATGACCAGACAGAATCCTGTGTTTGAATGGAATTTATGCATCATGTATGAAGTGTATGACTATGCAACAGGCTATTGCTTTTAAGGGTCAATCCTCTGTTAACAGATGTCCTTTTTCGGGCTCCTGCTGCCCAGAAAAGGTACCCAGACATCCGTAACTCTTTGTATTTGTTGTCTCATATTGTCCTAACTCAAGTTGTCCAAATTATTATTACTCTAATTGTATTACTATTTTATAACCATTTTATTACTGTTAAACTTTTGAAATTTTAAAAAACAAGTGATTGGCGTTTTTCACACTCATCCTCACCTGCAGGAGAGCCTGGCAGCGGGCACCACGGGAAGTGTGGACAAATTAATTACCTGCCTGAGGCGAGCTGATATTCCCCTTAACTAGGTCAAATAAACTCCAGCAAATCCTCTGCCTCGCTCTCTCCTTAAAAAAAAAAGTAAAAAAAATAAAAAGTAGGGAGCTGCAGGTTTAATGAGCTGAGATTCCACCCAGGAATGGCTCTGCAGGCTGGGGCTGCACAAAAGGAGAGGGGAAGGAGACAGTGCTGAGCTTGTTGTGTCCAGGACGAGCCCTCAGTGCTCCCAGCTGCAGGAACAGCTCGGCTCTGGATGCTTTAGCAATAAGACCTTGGGATTTTCACCCTTAAGCCGTGGGTGGTGCAGTGCCCGAGGCAGCGCTGCTGTTCCTGAGATCCAGGGGAATGTCCCAGCTGGAAGCTGAAGGCAGATTCTGCTGCCTCCATCCCCCGTCACTGCTGGTGATGCCTTAGGATTGTAACTTTTGTATTTTTCAGATCGTGCACTGCATTAGTTCATAACTCCAAACTCCATATAGAGTGTTATTGTCCTCATATTTTGGTCAGATAAAGCAATTCCTCCAGGCCTGAGGTTCAAGGACAATCTATGGCCTCAGACCCGAAAAGTACAAACAAAAATGAATTGGGGAGGAGCAAACTGGGGGTAAATGGCTTCATTAATTGAAGCTGCAATTGGAGAATTGATCCCTGATATGTAAATGGACCAAACTGATGATTGATAAACTGGTGACCATTGTCCATCATGGGTGCAGAACTGCAGAGGAAAACTCCCCCCTTGTGCAGGATCCCTGCTGCAGCAGAGCCACAGCTGGCACTGCACGAGGGCTGAGCCCCCATGGGATGGGGCTGTGCCACAGCCTGAGCCACAGCGGGCCAGGGCCTGCTCCCACTCTGGCAGGGCTTTGTTTGTACCATTGCATTTGTATTTTTAATTTCCTTGTACAGAACTGCTATTCCTACTCCCATATCTTTGCCTGACAGCCCCTTAATTTCAAACTTACAATAATTCAGAGGGAGAGGGCTTATATTCCTCATTTCAAGGAAGGCTCCTGCCCTCATCAGCAGACACCTGGCTGTTCAAACCAGGACACAGGGACACCTCCCACTGTGCCAGGTGCTCCAGCCTGGCCTTGGGCACTGCCAGGGCTCCAGGGGCAGCCACAGCTGCTCTGGGCACCCTGGCACAGCCCAAACCTCTCTAACCAGGCCTTGCCAGGCTACAAACCCCCTGGGGGAAATGGCACTGGGGGCACCTGCAACCAGCCAGGAAATCATTCTTTCCTTTCCTTTCTCCATTTGCTGCAATGGGTTTTGGTGCTGGTTTCCATCCTTGATTGAGGAATGTGAATGCCAGAGTGGTTTGGGTGGGACAGGATCTTCAATGGCAGCTGATTGCAGCCCAGGGCCACCTGCCACTGTGCCAGGTGCTGCCAGCCCCAATGCCCAGCCTGGCCTTGGGCACTGCCAGGGCTCCAGGGGCAGCCACAGCTGCTCTGGGTATTCTGTGAGAGCCCAAACCTCTCTAACAAGCTCTTGGTAAAAACCCCCTCTGCATTTTCCGGTGGGGAACAGCATTGAGGGGACCTGGAACCACCCAGGAAATCATTCTGGAAAAGCAGCAAACCAAAGATCAGAGATTTCATTCATCCATGGGATTTTCAGCAGGAACCAGACATGGCAAGGCCACTGTGCCTGAAGTCTGACTCATTTTTTCCAGGTCCCTGCCAACAAACCCCACTCGTCTGCTCACAGATTTCCCACCAGGAATCTTTTCTAATTACTATGGATTCAAACTCCCTGGGTTCTGCTTCCAGGTTCTGCCCCAAAGCTGGAATGCTCCATCCTGGCACAGCACAAAACCAGCTCAAACACACCTGGATTTGTTTTAAATATCGAGCAAATATCAAAAGTCAAACCAGTTCAAGGCCTTGCTGAGGGTTTTCCATCATCCCAGTAAAAAGAATCAGTGCAACTCTCAGTGTTTTGGGGTGATTCTGCATCAAAAGGTGAAAATTGCTGTTTTCTTGGTTTATTGTTTGTAGCTCAGGTGTCTCTGCACAGCCCAGGGGGATCTCAAGTAAACCCTGCTCCATCCAACTTACTGCAAAAACCATCCATGGAATCACAATTTTGGAAAGAACTCCAAGAACATCAAGTCCAGCCTTTCATGAATCCCACCACACCACTAAACCACATCTCCAAGTGCCACCTCTGCTTGGATTGGGTACATTTCAAGGGATGGTGACTCCAGCACTGCTCTGAGGTGAATATTCCAATGCTTTGAGTAAAAAATTTTCCTTTTATCCAACCCAACTCTCCTCTAC
Organism: Zonotrichia albicollis; assembly: GCF_047830755.1. Classification (NCBI taxonomy): domain Eukaryota; kingdom Metazoa; phylum Chordata; class Aves; order Passeriformes; family Passerellidae; genus Zonotrichia; species Zonotrichia albicollis. The sequence continues at coordinate 6,739,352 of NC_133838.1, read as the reverse complement.
TCCAAATTGAGGCCATTTCCTCTTGTCCCACCTCCAGCTGCCCAGGAGAAGACAATGCCAAGGGTTTAAATGTTTTAATGAAGAATTTCTCTGGAACACTTGGATATTTGGAGCCCATGGAGTGGGAATTTGCTCAGCTCCCAGAAATACGGAATTTTGCCCCAAGGAGCGGGAAATGGAGGTGCCCAGGTGTTGTTTGCACTTTTCCAGCCCTTGCAGGGCTTGTCTGAGCCCCTGTCCCAGCAGGGGTGTGGGGAGTTGTCCTAGGGTGAGGTTCTGATGCTGTATCCCCATTCCTGTGTTCTATTTATGTTGGATATCAGGTTCTGTGCCTTCCAGACTGGCTCTGCAGAGCGAATGTTTTGTTTTGGTTTGGTCTCAGCTGCTCCCCCACAGGTAGCGGGACACACAGACAGGGCAGTGCATGGTGCTGCTTTTGCTTTTTGCTTTGCTTTTCCCTTTGCTCTTACTCCTGCTTTGCTCCTGCTTTGCTCTTGCTTTTTGCTTCTGCTCATTAGTTAGTTTAGCTAAGCAGTTTAGATTTTCCCTGGACTGTTTCTCCTTTTTCTTTTTTGGACCTACTCAAACCTGCTCCAGACTGGGACCTGGGTGTTCCAGATTGCAATGCAAGATATTTTCCATTACCATCTGTATGGCAGATTATCTTTTGTCAAGTGGGCAGTTTGCCTTATCTCTCTCTTTGAGTGACCACAATCACACCTCCCTCAGGAGGTGATAACAGCTATGGAATGTCCCTGCATGGCTGATAAGAACTACAGCATCCCATTGGGAGATGGGAGCCCAGAGGGAGGAGCCAAGCATTCCTACCCGGATAGAATCTGGAGATTCTGGAACACCAGCACGGCTTCTGCACTGGATTGCCCAGAGGAACAGCAGCTGCCTCTGGCCCTGGATCTTCAGAGGCAGAGACTGCACCTTTCTCCAGGATCCCTGCTCCAGCAGAACCAGCCCTGACACTGCAGGAGGGCTGAGCCACAATTCCAATGGGACTGCTGCCAACAGCCTGACCCACAGGGTGTCAGGTTGGGTTCTGACTCTGCCAGTGTTGGTTTAGTTCACAGCATTGTTTATTTTATCTTTTTATTTTCTTCCCTATTAAAGAACTGTTATTTCCTGCTCCCATATTTGTTGCCTGAGAGCCCCTTAATTTAAAATTTATAGCAATTGGGAGGGGTGGGGAGGGTTTACATTCTCCATTTCAGGGGAGGCTCCTGCCTTCCTTAGCAGACTCCTGGCCTTCCAAACCAAGACACTGGGAAACACTGAGAGTTTGCACCTTGTGGCTGCAGCAGCTGCCCCAGCACAGGAGGGACTGAGAACAGAGCGACCATCCCCAAGAGAGACTTTCTGAATTTGTCATCTTTGTCAGAGCGGTGACAGAGTGGTGTCACCTGGTATTGTTCATTCTGTGTGCTGGGGGTGCTGTGCCTGTTAAATAAACAGGTTCTTTCCACTTCTCTCCAAGGAATCCTTCCCAACCCGGTTGTGGGGAGGGGCTGTGTGGGTTTGCTTTCAGGAGGGGCCCCTTTGGAGATTTTCTCCCAAATTTGCCCTAAACCAGGACAGGAGGGAACAGGAATTCCTCCAGCACGTTTGGGAAGGGAAAAGAAGCAACGAGGAAGGAAGCCCAGTGGGTTGGTCACAAAGGGTGGGGACACCCCAGCTACAGCTCAGAGCAGGGATTTGGGCACTCCAGCAAAGAGTCAACATCACAAGAGCTTGGAATGGCACTGGTGGCCAAATCAAACACCCTCCAAACCCACTCCTGCTCCCCAGCAGGGAACAGGAGCCTCCACTCCAGCAGCTCATGTCATTTAGGGTCAGTGGGATAATATTTGGGGTTTGACCATGGAATTTTGTCCTCCTGAACAATCAGTTCCATGGTTTTTAGCACCACAGGAATTCCTGATTTACTCCCAGACCCTCCAAACAATCCCTGTAAAACTGCTGGCCCTTCAAGCCTCAAATCGAGGCACAGCTGAACACATAAAACCAAGCTTTCTTTTTTCCTTTTTAAAGCAGCAAAAGATTTTTAAAGCAAATAAAATAAATCCTCTCTCCATCCCAAAAACCTCATCTGACCTTTGCTAACAGTTCCCAAACTCAGCTCACCTTCAGCTGTACCATTTGTTTGAAAATTAGATAAGAATTCAAATGGGATTTTATAACAAAAATTTCCTTTGTGCACTGAGTTCCAGGCCCCACCAGTGGAAAATGCTGCGTTCTGCAGGGAAGGAAAAAAGTGCCTTTGGAATGAACAGCTGCACTTCAGATTTCTGTTTAATTGAAAAACAGCTGGGCTGAGAAGTGGCAGCTCCTCAAGAGCTGATAAGTGCATTTCCCACTAATCTACGGAGTGCTCCACCAGGGCAAAACCATACAGATAGAAATATATAAAAATATATAAATATATTTTAATATATTTTATATATTTATAAAATATATTTTTATATTTATTTTTGTTTATATATTATATATATATATATATATATATATAATTGCAGGTATTAGCTTGCAAAATGCCATATTCCAACACGGAATATGCCATATTTTCATAGTTTTCAATATTTCCATATATTCCAAGGAAGAACTTGTCCCCACAAAGGGCTCTCAGTTGGGCATCTAAATAAATCTTTAAATAAATGGAATTATAATTAAATTTATCCAGCTCATATCCAGCCTGGGCAGGCTCCTGGATCCCACTGGAGCATCAGGCACAGGGAGCCTGAGGGCGGCACAAAATTCTCTCCCTGATCCTGAAATCTGGGCAGCTTCCAATGAAACAAATCCCATTTTGGGGGGACAGAAATCCAATACAATCCTGATTGGGCTGCACCTCCAGTAACACGGACAGCAGGAAAAGGGGGGGATTCTTTCCCTCTGCCCCACTCAGGTGATTCCCCACCTGCAGAGCTTGGAATTCCAACATCAGCAGCACCTGGAGCTGCTGGAGAGAGCCCAGAGGAGCCCCCTGAGCAGCTGCAGGGCTGGAGCCCCTCTGGAGCCAGGCTGGGAGAGCTGGGGGTGCTGCCCTGGAGAGGAGAAGGCTCCAGGGAGAGCTCAGAGCCCTTGCAGGGCCTGAAGGGGCTCCAGGAGAGCTGCAGAGGGACTGGGGACAAGGATGGAGGGACAGGAGCCAGGGAATGGCTCCCAGTGCCAGAGGAATGGCAGGGCTGGATGGGATCTTGGCAATCGGGAATTGTTCCCTGGCAGGGTGGGCAGGGGCTGGGCTGGAATTGCCAGAGCAGCTGTGGCTGCCCCTGGAGCCCTGGCAGTGCCCAAGGCCAGGCTGGGCATTGGGGCTGGCAGCACCTGGCACAGTGGCAGGTGGCCCTGGGCTGCAATCAGCTGCCATTGAAGATCCCTTCCCACCCAAACCACTCTGGCATTCACATTCCTCAATCAAGGATGGAAACCAGCACCAAAACCCATTGCAGCAAATGGAGAATGGAAAGGAAAGAATGATTTCCTGGCTGGTTGCAGGTGCCCCCAGTGCCATTTGCCACAGGGGGTTTGTAGCCTGGCAAGGGCTGGTTAGAGAGGTTTGGGCTGTGCCAGGGTGCCCAGAGCAGCTGTGGCTGCCCCTGGAGCCCTGGCAGTGCCCAAGGCCAGGCTGGAGCCCCTGGGACAGTGGCAGGTGTCCCTGCCATGGCAGGGCTGGAATTTGAAATGGGATGGCATTTAAGGTCTCATCCCCACGTAAACCATTCCAGGATCCTGTGATGATTCCCTGGAATGAGGAGCTGTGAATGAAGCGGGAGTGAGGCAGAAACAAAAGACTGAAATCACAGTGAAAATCCAGCACTACACATTCTGGGGGACAGGGTGGGGATTTCAGGATCTGCACCCACTCTGACACTCCCAGATGAGGCTGAGCTGAGGCCCAGCCCAGGATGTCCCTCCATAACCTCATTTCCCCTCACATTTCTCTCCCTGCACACCTTAAGCCTCTCACCGGCCCCAAGCTAGCTGTGCGGATGAAGGCAGGGGATCCTCATTACAGCTCAAATCTCCTCTCCCAGCCCCACCGTGCCCCTTTCCCTCCCTCAGCACCAGGAACCAGCTCAGAGGAACAAAAACCCAGCAGGACCAGCTGAGATCCAGCCAGTGGAGCCTTTTCTTGTCTGCTCCATCCCCAGGGCTCAAATCCATGTGCAGAGAGGAATTCCTGGAGCCAGCTAAACCTGAGGGTTGGGAGAGCAAACACAACTCCGCTCCTGAGATGAAACTCCTAGATCTGAACAAAACCAACCAAAATTAATCCCCAAAACACCTCCCTCAAAAACATAATTAAAGCAGAGCAAATTGAGCTGACACAGCATCCCAAGCCCCACAGGGAAGGAATCCATTTTCCCCTCTGGAATTCCTGCTCCCAGCGGTGCATCCCAGCTACAAATCCCATCATCCAAGGCCAGGGCGCCTCTGGCACCTCAGTTCCACATCTGCTTTCCCTTCCTGCCCTTCAGCCTCTGCTCCCTCTGCACCTTTGATGCAGCATCTGGAGAGGGTTAAGGACAATTTACATCCTCTGGGTGCGTTCCAGATGGAGCAGGAGGAGCCATGGGGAGGGAGGGGATTGGGATCCGAAAATCCAAACCCCAAACTCTCTTCCCAGCTGTGAACCAGGGTATGGGGCACCATTTCCATGGAGGTACCACATCAGGGGCTGTGCATGAGTAGGACCTCAAATGCTCCAAGATATTTCCAGGCCAATCCAAAATGGTTTTTTTTAGCTCTTTTCCTGCTAATATCAGGAAAGGCTCTTCCCCCAGAGGGTGCTGGCACTGCCCAGGCTGCCCAGGCAATGGGCACGGCCCCGAGGCTGCCACAGCTCCAGGGATGCCCAGGCTGGGCTTGCTGGGGGCTCTGGGCAGGGTTTGGCTTTGGGATTGATCATCCCTGTGGGTCTCTTCCAGCTCAGCACATTCCATGATTCCATACTGAGGTATCTCCTACTCAAAATATCATCCCCCAAAATGAATTTTGATTTATTTATGTTTTCCCGATGCTTTCCCAGCTCCTGCCCTGAATGCTTTTATTTTAGAGGAGCTCTAATTGATCAGCTCATCTGTAATTTATCAATTAATCTGTGATTAATCACCTCATCTGTAATTGATCAGCATATCTGTAATTTATCAGCTCACCAGTAATTTATCAATTCACCTGTAATCTATCATTTCACCTATCATTTACCAATTCATCTGTAATTTATCAATTAATCTATAATTGATCAGCTCACCTGTAACTGATCAGCTCACCTGTAATTGATCAGCATATCTGTAATTTATCAATTCAATTGTGATTTATCAGTTCATCTGTACTATATCAATTCATCTGTAATTGATCAACTCACTTGTAATCTATCAGCTCACTTGTAATTGATTAATTCACCTATAATCTATCATTTCACCCATAATTTATCAATTCATCTGTAATTTCTCAATTAATCTGTAATTGATTAGCTCATCTGTAATCTATCAGCTCACCTGTAATCTATCATTTCACCTATAATTTACCATTTCACCTGGAACTGATCAGCTCACCTCTAATTGATCTGCTCATCTGTAATTCATCAACTCATCTGTGCCTATCAATTATTCTGTAATCTATCAATTAATCTGTAATTGATCAGCTCACCTCTAATTTATCATTTCACCTGTCATTGATCAGCTCACATCTAATTTATCATTTCACCAATAATTCATCAATGCACCTATAATTAACCAGCTCACCTGGAACTGATCAATGGAATTGATCAATTAATCTGTTATTTATCACCTCACCTGTAACTGATCAATTCCATCAGCTCACCTTCCACCTTCAACCCCCCAGCAGAGCTTTGGCTCCACATTCAGCACAAGGCAGGAGAAAAAAAGTGGGAAACAGAGAAATGAACCCAGTGAGCAGCTGGAACTGCCCAGATTCACTCTTAGGACCATTTTGGGGCCATTTTTGAGCCATTTTGGGACCATTTTGGGACCATTTGTGGCCATTTTGGGGCCACTTTGGGGCCTTTTTGAGGCTGTTTTGGGGCCATTTTGGGGCCATTTTGTGGCCGTTTTGGGGCCATTTATGGGGCTGGTTTGGGGCTGTTCGGGGGCCATTGGAGGCCCTGGAGGTGTTTAATTGCTGGCAGATAATTGCTGTCCCCTCAAGGCCACACCTGCCCTGCCCAGGTTGTCCCTGGGGCTTTTCAGGATCAGCTGCTCCCCATCAATCAGCATTGTGCTAATCAGCTCATGGCAGGCCACAAATAACCCCTGAGCTGCTTTCAGGGCAGTTTTTGCCTGGATTAAAAATCCCATCCAAGCTCCTGGGCAATTACAGAGGGACCAGGGGGGATTTGGGAGCTTTTCCACCATTTCCTTCCCTTGCAGCTGGAGCTGGGATCCCCATCCCGGGAAATGTCCACAAACACAGGGATGGGGTTTGGTGGTGATCTCAGAGGGCTTTTCCAAGCTTAATAATTCCACATAGGAACATCAGGACAGGGTTGGGGGACTCCCCTGAATCCCCCTTTTATCAGCTCAGGGATCCTCCCCATCCCAACCCTGCCAGGATCTGCTCCTGCTCCTCCACCCTGGAATGCTCCAGGAGGATCCAAGATGTTCCAGGAGGATCCAAAATCCTCCAGGAGGATCCAAACACTCCCAGGGTTTGCAGGGAGCAGCCCCAGCTGAGCCTTTTGGGAATTTCGGGAAGCTGGACAGGGAAGGGTTTCCTAATTCCTGCTCGTTTGTGGTAGCACAGTGAAAATCTGTGAATATTGGCCTGGGAAATCACCAGAATGGCTCAGTCCTGGGGTTTGGGTTGAGAGGGCAGGGCAAGGGGGAGGTCAGGGCAGTGTGAGAGGGAGAGGGATGCATTTTTTGTCCCAAAATCCTGCATTTCATCTCAAAATCTTACATTTTGTCCAAAATCTTGCATGTCATCTCATAATTCCTGCATTTCATCCCAGATTTCTGCATTTTGTCCCAAAATCCTACATGTCATCCCAAAATCCCAGCATTTCATCCCAAAAATCACTGTGATCCATCACAAAATCACTGCATTTCACCCCAAATTCAGTGTTCCATGCCTTTGCGTCATCCCCAAATCACTGCCTTTACTCACAAAATCACCACATTTACTCGAAAAATAACCACATTTCATCCCAAAATCACTGTCCCGTCACAAAATCACTGTAATTAATCACAAAATTACAGCATTTCATCCCAAAACCGTGGCATTTCATACCAAATGATGTGTTCCATCTCAAAATCCCTGCATTTCACTGGCAAATCACTGTCCCACCAGAAAACCACTGCAATTCATCACAAAATCATTGCATTTCATCCCAAAATCACTATGTTCCATCCCAAAATCCATGTGATCCATCACACAATCACTGCATTTCATCTCAAATTTAGTGTTCCGCCAAAAAAATCACTGTGATCCATCACAAAATGCCTTTGTGTCATCCCCAAATCACTGCCTTTACTCACAAAATCCCCACATTTCATCCCAAAATCCCTGTATTTCGTCAGGAAATCACTGTTCCGTCACAAAACCACCATGATCCATCACAAAATCACTCCATTTCATCCCAAAATGACTTTGTGTCATCCCCAAATCACCACATTTACTGAAAAAATCACCCCATTTCATCCCTAAACCACTGCATTTCACCAGGAAATCACTGTCCCATCACAAAATCACTGTGATCCCTTCCAAAATCTCAGCATTTCATCCCACAATCACCGTGTTTCATCCCAAAATCATTGTCCTCCACCCCAAAATCAGCGTTCCATCACAAAATCACAGCACTTCATCCTAAATTCAGCGTTCCATCCCAAAATCCTTTCATTTCCTGCCCCAAACCCCTGAATTTGCCCCCCAAATCCCTCCACGTCTCATCCCAACCAGCCCCACTCAGACCCCTCTGTGTCCCACGGACATGAAATCACATTTCTATCAAAAACAAACTCCTTTTTTAGGGATTCCTGCCCATTTTTAGGGATTCTTGCCCATTTCCCCTCCCTTCCCAGGACACCAGCCCTGCCAGCTGAGCCCACTCCATGTCCCACCTCCTTTTCCATCTGCTCTCCCTCCTCTCCCCCATTCCAGCACCACAACCACCCCAAAATCCCTGCTGGAACCACGGAGATGAGCTCAGTTCCCACAAACAGTCCCAAATCTGCCTGAAAATCCCCCTTTCCCTGGAAAATGTGAATTCTCAGCCTGCCTGAGCTCCCCTCACAACACACCAGCCACCATTCACCATTTGCTGCTTTTCCCTTTCCTTTTTTACCTTTATTTTTCCTATTTTTTTAAATTTTGAAACCTTGGCAGTCTTCCTGACCCTTTTAAATTTTTAATTTTTTTTAACTCTGAGATGCTTTTTTCCCCCTTTTTAATTTATTGAAACCTTGGGATTCTTCCTTTTTTTTTTTTTTTAACTTTGAGGCTCTTCCCACACTTTTTTTTTTCTTTTGCTTTTGGTTTTGGGGTTTTTGGGTTTTTTTGGTTTTTTGGTTTTTTTTTTTTAAATTTAAACCTTGGGATTCTTCCTTTCCTTTTTTTTCTTTAACTTTGGGACTCTTTCCCCCCTCCCCCCTCCCTTTAAAAAAGAAAAAAAAAACTTGGCATTCTTCCTTTCCTTTTTCTTTTAAGTTTATTTTTTTATTTAACTCTGGGACTCTCTTTCCACCCCCCCCACTTTTTTTTTTTTTTTTGAAACCTTGGGATTCTTCCTTTCCTTTCCTTTCCTTTCCTTTCCTTTCCTTTCCTTTCCTTTCCTTTCCTTTCCTTTCCTTTCCTTTCCTTTCCTTTCCTTTCCTTTCCTTTCCTTTCCTTCCCTTCCCTTCCCTTCCCTTCCCTTCCCTTCCCTTCCCTTCCTTCCCTTCCCTTCCCTTCCCTTTCTTTTCCCTTTCCCTTTCCCTTTCCCTTTCCTTCTTTTTCCTTTTTTTTCTCCTTTTTTTTTCTTTTTCATTTTTTTTAACTCTGGGACTCTTTTTTCCCCTTTTTTTTGGGTTTTTTTTTTTTTTTTTTTTTTTGTACCCTGGGATTCTTCAAAGGGAATTTTCCCCCCCTTTGGACACCTGCGGGGTTGAAAGGCTCGGGAAGCCTCTTTAATTCGAACAAGGCCCTCGCTGCAAACAGAACCACTTGAAAGGAAAAGCACTCAGGAAATATTAATCCCAAAAAAAAGAGGTGGGATCCATGTGTGCTCCTTTGAAAAGTTCTCCTGTCTGGGAGCTCCAACCTTGCGAGACCCCAGGATGGGTCACAGCCCAGCTCTGGGGGGGCATCGCTTCCTTTTTATTCCATTTTAAATATTTTCACCGTGGCTCAAACTCTAAAAACCACTCACCAGCCAGATCTGTCTGTCCTCTTGCACAAACTGATTGCACAGCCTGGAAATGTGCCAGGATGTGTTTAATCAGCTGGAATTACAGAGATTTTTGAAAAATCTGGGTGGTTTTATGCAAGATCTAAAGCCAATTTTGGGTGGAAAAGGATTCAGGAGCAGCCTGGTGCTGTTGGAGGGACACAAGAATTTACAATAAATTTCTGAGAACTATTTGTTTCCAAATTAAGTCTCTAAAGATAAGTGAAAATTATCCACCTCAAAACATGGATGCAGCTGTTTGGGCTCATCTGGGAGAGTTTTGAGGTAAAAAATGTCAAATCCTGGGGAAATGTGGGATTAGGGCAAGGGCAGAGCCATAGCCTTGGGATCACAGTTATTTGGGATCACAACTATTTGGGATCACAACTATTTGGGATCACAGTTATTTCAGATCACAATTATTTGGGATCACAACTATTTGGGATCACAATTATTTGGGATCACAATTATTTGGGATCACAGTTATTTTAGATCACAATTATTTGGGATCACAACTATTTGGGATCACAGTTATTTGGGATCACAGTTATTTGGGATCACAATTATTTGGGATCACAATTATTTAGGATCACAATTATTTTGAATTAGAGTTATTTGGGATCACAATTATTTAGGATCACAGTTATTTGAGATCATGGTTCGTTTCCATGACTAACCCCACCCCCACCCCCAATCTCCTCTGTGGCTCTTTTACTGAGCATGTCAGGCACAATTTGGGGTCTTGACTTGAAATGCAGGGATTTCCCCCCAAAATTCAATGCTTTGGAGAGGCTGGGATGTCTCCAAGCCAGCAGAGCTGGTGGCAGCCAAGGAGGTGACAGAGCCTGGCTGTGCCACCCTGTGTGAGGAGAACTGGGGGAGCAGGAGGGCGAGGGGGAAGCAATGAAAGTTCCACCGGCCACCATTACCTTCTGGACCCCAAACGCTGCTCCAGCCAATGAGGATAGGCCAGAACATGGAATTGTTCCCTGGCAGGGGCTGGGCTGGAATTGCCAGAGCAGCTGTGGCTGCCCCTGGAGCCCTGGCAGTGCCCAAGGCCAGGCTGGAGCACCTGGCACAGTGGGAGATTTGGATGGGTTAAAGTTGCCTTCCAACCCAAAGCACTCTGGAACTCCACAGCTTCGTGTCCCTCTGGGATTTGGCAGTGGAGCTGGGGGTGATGTCCCCTGGATTGCCAAGCAAATTGTATCTGTTTGCCATCTCTATGGCAGCTGTCTCCTGTTAATTGGACAGTTTGCCTTATCTCTTCCACACCCACTCCTCCCTCCAGGCAGACACCTGCTGATAACAGGGAGGAGCCAAGCATTCCTACCCGGATAGAATCTGGAGATTCTGGAACACCAGCACGGCTTCTGCACTGGATTGCCCAGAGGAACAGCAGCTGCCTCTGCCCCTGGATCTTCAGAGGCAGAGACTGCACCTTTCTCCAGGATCCCTGCTCCAGCAGAACCAGCCCTGACACTGCAGGAGGGCTGAGCCACAATTCCAATGGGACTGCTGCCAACAGCCTGACCCACAGGGTGTCAGCTTGGGTTCTGACTCTGCCAGTGTTGGTTTAGTTCACTGCATTGTTTATTTTATCTTTTAATTTTCTTCCCTATTAAAGAACTGTTATTCTTGCTGCCATATTTTTGCCTGAGAGCCCTTTAATTTGAAATTTTTAGCAATTCAGAGGGAGGGGGTTTGAATTCCCCATTTCAGGGAAGGCTCCTGCCTTCCTTAGCAGACTCCTGGCTTTCCAAACCAAGACACAGCGTGACCCACAGGACACCCCCAGACTCTCCCTTGCACCTGGAGCTTTTTCCCTGTCCTGCTTTGCTTGGATCCAGTGAGAAACTCCAGATTACTGACTTCCAAGGACACATCTGCCTGGAATGAACTCAGAGAGGATTTTTCCCACTGGAAACCAATCCTGATATGATTTTTTTATTTTTATGTCAGGGGCACTGCTGGGAATTCCTGATATTTGGGCAGGCAGGGAGAGCCTGGATCCAGCAAAGGACAAATCCTCCCCAACCCTGTCCTCTCCTCCCAGCCCCACCTGTCGGACTCAGAGCCAGCTGCTCCTGGGGCTGGGAATTCTGCAGGATTTGTGACTTTTTCCTGCTGGAGAATTTGGGATAAGCAGCAGCCAAATGGCTGCTCTCGGGAGGGCAGCCTCAGCACAGTTCGTGGCTTTTCACCTTTTCCCCATCTGCCACACAGGGAAGGTGGAAAAGGGAAAAAGTTTTTTCCCTTCCAGCCTCCAAATCCATCTGGAAAAGGCAAAGTGAGCGGTCACAGCCTGGCAGTCCCTAAATGCTGAGGGTGACAATGATGTCCAGGTTTTTGGTTTTTATTCCTTAAGGAAAAAAATGTGGAAATACTGAAAATCATCACATTTTCTCTTGACATAAAGACATGTAAAAGTTCTGCCTCAAATGAGGTAATTTAAACTCTTGGAAAATCACAGAATAAACTGATTTTGGAGGGACCCACAAGGATCATCCAGTCCAATCCTGGCCCTGCTGCATATAATGAAGGAGAAGTTTCTGTTCCTGCACCTTGAAGGGTGAAGAACGCAGTCAAAGAATATCAATCTTAAATTCAGAAACCATTGAAAAAGATAAAAAAAGTACTTGTGGAGACAGCCTAACAACCACCCCCACCATATTTGAGTCAAATTGTTCCAAGCTAATTAAAACATCAGGGTTGCAGCATCACTGAAGGTTTTAAAGGTAAAAAATGCCTTTAAATTTTTCACAGGATCCAAAAAACCATTTCTGTGTGGCCATTTCTCTCCTCAGGGCAGCCTTTACCCTGCACTATTTCATTAACAGCTCTAAATTAATCAACCTGTAATTTACAGACAGGGCACAGGATTTCAGGGTATTACAACAATAAAGAATTTCAGTTTTATTCAAGGCTGCTGCACCTCTGAGTCCACCCTGGCTGCACCCATCTCTTATCTGGCGCTGCATTGGTTAATCTGAACTAAAACTGCAACTGTTAAACCAGGGAAAATAAAAGTTTTGCTCTTGGATGGTGTCTGAGGCTGAGGGTGTGTTCTGTTTGCAATCAGTCAGAGCTGGGGCAGTTCTCTGCTGTTCTTGGGGCAGTTTTCTTGATCTCTCCCACAGCCAACCCTCCCTCCAGGAGATCTCTGCTCTCCATGGCCACTGAGTGTCCCTGCAGGGCTGATCCAATTCCAGCATCCCATGGGCAGATGCTGCGCCCAGGGCAGGAGCCAAGCATTCCTACCTGGATCCAATCTGAGCCTGGCACAGCACAGCAGCCTTTGCCCCCTGCATTGCCAGAGGAGCAGCTTTCTGCTGCCCTGCATGGCCAGAGGGAGCCCAGGCCCATCTGCAGCAGCCCTGGAGCTGCAGAGGAAAACTCCCCCCTTGTGCAGGATCCCTGCTGCAGCAGAGCCACAGCTGGCACTGCAGGAGGGCTGAGCCCCCATGGGATGGGGCTGTGCCACAGCCTGAGCCACAGCGGGCCAGGGCCTGCTCCCACTCTGGCAGGGTTTGTTTGTACTATTGCATTTGTATTTTTAATTTCCCTAATAAAGAACTGTTATTCCTGCTCCCATATCTTTGCCTGAGAGCCACTTAATTTCAAATTTATAATAATTCAGAGGGAGGGATAATAATTCATTTTCCATTCCAAGGGAGGCTCCTGCCTTTCTCAGCAGACACCTGGCTGTTCAAACCAAGACAGATTTGACGGGAGAAAGTTCACAGAGGGCTCCTCATGCTCTGCCCTGAGTTCTAGGCTGCACTAAAAGGACAAAGTGACACTCCAGGGACAATTTTCGTGGAGCAAAGTTGTCCAGAGTGACAGGAATGCTTTTATAAAACCAGAGGAATCATCCTCTCCCCCAGCTTTTCCTTTTCAAGGTGTTCAACTTTTCACCAGATGCTAAAAATAAACCCGCAGCAGGAAAAAATAAATCAGTCACAAAACAAAATCAAAATAAATCACAGTGAGGAAGATGAAAAGAGCCCTGAGTCAGCACAGAATCCTGAGGATATTCCCTGATCTGAGGCCGGGAGCAGGAATTCCTGACAGAAACAGGCTGGGTCCTGCAATTCCTCTCTCCTCAGGTAACGTCACCTGCAGCTCCTGGTGCCAAACCGGGATTAGCTCGAGCTTGTTGCGGCAATCCCCCCTCCCAAAAAGAGTCAGAGCATCAATTCCAGGTATTTACTGCATTTGTTCTTTAAATGATGGCTTTGATCTCCGCCCTGATAACGAGGGAGGGATTGAGGCTGGCTCGGAACTGCCGGCAGCACAGAAAATCAGGAATTGTGTGTTTGGCATCCCTAAATCCCTGATAGTGAACAGAGAAGGGCTCCTCTGGCTGAGAGAGAAGAAGGGAGAGGCTCCAGCATCCAGCTTATGGTCCAGCATTCCCAAACTCTCCAAGTGTTGCATCTTCTCTCATTTTTCCAAAAATAACCCCAAACAATTCTTATACAATTTAAATTTATTTCTAATTTAAAATTATTTTTTAAAATGCAGCTGGTCAAAAGGTGAAGGAACTGAGCTCAGCCTTTGACATAAGCAGGAGGTAAAGGGAGCAGATTAAAAAGAGGCAGAGAGACTTTTTCTGTGGGCAGAGTGACAGGACACAGGGAATGGTTTTAAATTAAAGAGGAGGGATTCAGATGGGATCTTGGGAATTGGGAATTGTTCCCTGGCAGGGTGGGCAGGGGCTGGGATGGAATTGCCAGAGCAGCTGTGGCTGCCCCTGGAGCCCTGGCAGTGCCCAAGGCCAGGCTGGACAGGACTGGGACAGTGGGAGGTGTCCCTGAGGGTGGCGCTGGATGGGATTTCAGGTCCTTCCAGCCCAAATTATTCTATTATTCCATGATTCCATGATTCCTGCAGCAGTGACAAGGAGGTAACAGAGGGGACAAATCCCTTCCAAGTCCCTAGGGTGGGACAGGAGCATTTCCAAGGTTTTCTGCAGGAGCCACATGGATTTGGCCCATCCAGATGCTCCCGCATGTCAGAGCTCAGAGCAGAGGCTGGAAGGGATCTCAGCATTATTCCTGAGGTTAACAAGGAAAGCCAGCACCAAATCCCACATTTAATTATTGACTCTGCACATTCCCTTCTCCCACTTCCCCATGGCTGGCATGGGGAAGGTTTGCGCCTCTTCTGGGTTTGGCAAAGTTTGGGGGTGAGCAAAGAACTGACCAGAGCTCCCCAGAGCAGCAGCCCCCATTCCACCCACCCAGGAGGGAATTCCCAAGGAGGAAATTCCAAATATAAAATAAAGAAACGGCCACACATCATCAAGCAGCAGCTCCTGGTCTGTGTTTGATGATTTCTGACAGGCACAGCTCGGTCCTTGCAGCCAGGACTGAGAGGCAAAGCCCACACAGCTCTCAGCTGAAATCCAGGAACAAAAGTGCTGAGAAAACTCCAGAATTACGATCCTGATTAAAGACATCCCCATGGAAAAGCAGCTCCTTCTCCAAACACACTCCCAGGGGCTGTGGGGACTCCGTGCCCCAGGAGCCTCCCCCTGCAGTCCCCGCTCGGGGCTCCCAGCGGCTCTGGAGTCATCAATAATTGTTTGTGTTTCCTGTCACTTTGAGGATTTTAACGGCGGATTTGGCAAATCCCAGATCCAGCTCTGTCATTATCCATTCCCTGGGAGCTCCGAGCCGAGGCTGGCCCTCATTAGGCCGAGGTGATGGGCCCTTAATCTCCTCTGGGCGAGGAAATTGCTCCGCTCTCCTCTCTGTAATCGCTGCTCGTCACATTTATCCTCATTAGAATTCATCTCCCTGACCCGGGAATCCGGAATTTTGTCCAAGAACAGCCGAGATTCCCCAGGGCTTCTCCTCCCATTCCCAGCCTCAATTCCCCTCATTCCCAGGGCTTTACCTCGCATCCCTAGCCTCACTTCTCTTCATCCCAGGGCTTCTTCTCCCATCCCCATCCTCCCTATTATAAACAAGGGTGCCCCAGCGAAGGGAAGAAAATGATGAATCTGACTCCATGTTCTCAGAAGACTAATTTATTATTTTATTATATTATATTATATTAAAGAATACTGAAGTATGCTGAAGGATAAAGAAAGGATAATTATAAAATGTTAAAAAGATAATAATGAAAACTTGTGATTCTTTCCAGAGTCCTGACACAGTTTGGCCCTGATTGGCCAAAGAGTGAAAACAACTCACAGCAGAATCCAATGGAACAATCACCTGTGGGTAAACAATCTCCAAACACATTCCACATGAGCACAGCACAGGAGAAGCAAATGAGGTAAGAATTGTTTTCTCTGAGGCTTCTCAGCTTCCCAGGAGAAAAACCATGGGTGAAGGATTTTTTCAGAAAATGTGAATGCCACACCTTCCCCTCATTCTCAGGGCTTCTCCTCCCCTCTCCAGCTTCCCTTCCCAGTGTCCTGGCTGATTATCTCTTCAGGGAATTCCTCAGACTCCTCGAGATCAACAAAGAGGCTCAACCACAGCTGGGTTGAGTTTTTGGGGCTCCTCTACCAGGTTTTCCTCATCCCTAATTCCCCATGAGCCTCTCTCTGCTCCCCTTGCTGGGAATTCCTCCATGAGCCAGCATCAAACACTTCCAGGATTTCTGAGCAATCTGCTGAAGAATGAATGCTCAGCTGTGTCCCTGAGCACTGGGGATGAGCTCGGTTTATTTCATCATTAATTACACCATTAATTAATAACCTGAGGGATGTCACTGAGACTTTTCACCTGAGCAGGGCTGGCCTTTGGCTGGCTCTGCAGGAGGGCTTAAAAAACCCACTGGAGAGATGATAAAAGTGAAAAAATCAGGTTTTGTCCTGGCAGCTGGATGGCCAAACCCGAATTTCAGGAGATAATGAAGATTCTGTGAAATGCAGCAGTGGGAGGGGAAGGTGACAGAGGGCAGGTGACAGAGGGCAGGTGACAGAGGGCAGGTGACAGAGGGCAGGTGACAGGGGGATTCTCCCACTGGAATTCAGGAAGGGCAGCATCCCCTGAGCTGGAATCCAGGGAATCTCAGTTTACACGGATCTCTGGCAGCCCTGGAGCTCTGGAACACCGTGGGAGCTGGCCCAGAGCCCGAGCTGCTGCTCTGATGTCACAGCCGGTCACGGGGCAGCGATGTCCCCTCGGTGACGCTCCTGCCTCCCTCCAGCTGCATCCAAACCCAAGCTCCACCCACGAGGAGGCTCCCAGGCTTTTACATTAACACCTGTGAGGAGCCATTTATGGGTCTGCTGGGAATGACACAACTTCTAAAATTATATTTTAACTCATTTTAGTCGGGGGTTTGTTCATCTTTGCTCTGGGGGAAGGGAATTGAATTTTTAAAAATTTTTTTAAAGGTTCTGATCATTCAGGAGAGCCCTGTTAAGCTGAACATCAAATCCTGGCATCAGGGAGGCCCTTTTCCCTCAGCAACCAAAACTCCAGCAGGCACTGAAAGGGAAGTGTGCCCCTGCTCAGGGTCCTGGCTGGTGGCTGCAGCTCAAAAAGTACCAGCGAGGGATTTCCTGGAGGTTCACAGCCCCAGGTGTGCAGAGCTGGGAAGGATAAGGATACCCAGATAAGATAAGGATATCCAGATAAGGTATGGATGTCCAGATAGGAGAAGGATGTCCAGATAGGGTATGGATAAGGATATCCAGATTGGATAAGGATACACAGGAAGGATAAGGATATCCAGATAGAGTATGGATTTCAAGACAGGATATGGATTTCCAGACAGGGTATGGATATCCTGATAGGGTATGGATATCCTGATAGGGTATGGATAAGGATATCCAGATAGGATTAGGATATCCAGACAGGATAAGGACATCCAGATAGGATAAGGATATCTAGATGGGGTAAGGATTAGGATATCCAGATAGGATAAGGACATCCACATAGGGTATGGATATCCTGATAGGATATGGATAAGGATATCCACATAGGATAAGGATATCCGGATAGGATATGGATATCCTGATAGGATTAGGATATCCAGACAGGATATCCAGATATCCAGACAGGGTATGGATAAGGATATCCAGACAGGATAAGGATATCCAGATAGCATTAGGATATCCAGATAGGATAAGTATAGCCAGACAGGGTATGGATAAAGGATCCCCAAATAGGGTATGGATAAGGATAGCCAGATAGGATCAGGATATCTAGACAGAAAAAGAGATATCCAGACAGGACAAGGATATCCAGTCTAGGTATAGATAAGGATATCCAGATAGGGTATGGATATTCGGATAGGATAAGGATACCCAGACAGGGTATAGATAAGTATATCCAGATAGGATAATGATATCTAGATAGGATAAGGATATCAATATAGGATAAGGATATCTAGATAAAATAAAGATATCCAGGCAGCACAAGGATATCCAGATAGGGTACGGTTAAGGATATCCATATAGGATAAGGATATTTAGCTAGGATAAGGATATCCAGACAGGATAAGGATATCCAGATGGGGTATGGATGAGGATATCCAGATAGGATAAGGATATCCAGATGGGGTATGGATGAGGATATCCAGACAAGGGAAGGACATCCAGACAGGCACAGACAGAAAGGAGCTGGTCCCACATGTGGAAGGGTAAATGCTCAGCCCAAAAATGAGACCCACACACCCTCAGCCAGGGCTGAGCCTCCCAGTTCCCAGGAAAACACGGATTGCAAACAGCTCCGGCCTCTGCTCCCCCAGTGCCAGCTCTAGTTCCTCAGGGGTTATCCCAAAATAAAAGAGCAGGATTTCTGCACCCAGCCAGGGTGTGAAAGGAGCTGCTGATGGATCAGCCAGGCAGGAAAATGGGAATTAGGGCTGCAGGTCCCAGCAGTCCTACAGCAATTCCATGGAAACGACACCTGAGCCTGGCAGGGCCGGAGGGGAATTCTGCTCAGCAAGGGGAGGCACATCCCGGGAGTGCTGGGAGCCAGGGAAAACAACTGGTGTGACAGGAGAGCCTGGGACACAACATCTGGGACACACCTGGTGTGACAGGAGAGCCTGGGACAGCCAATCCTGGGACAGAGCCACACCTGGGACACACCTGGGACAGACACACCTGTGACTACCACATCTGGAAAACACCTGGTGTTACAGAAGAGCCTGGGACAGCCACAGCTGGAATAGCCACATCTGGGAAATACCTAGTGAGAAAGGACAGCCTGTGACAGCCATGCCTGGGACACACCTGGGACAGCCACACTTGGGACACACCTGTGGCAGAGCCACACCTGTGAACAGAGCCACAGCTGGGACACACCTGGTGTGAAAGGAGAGCCTGGGACAGCCATGCCTGGGACACGCCTGTGACAGAGCCACAGCTGGGACAGGGGCACACTTCGGACACACCTGGTGTGAAAGGAGAGCCTGGTTTAGCCAAACCTGGTACAGCCACACCTGGGACAGCCACACCTGTGACAGAGCCACACCTGGGACAGCCCCACCTGAGCCAGGGCAGGGCCCCCAGCCAGGGAGGGGAAGAAAACCAAACCCCCAAACAGCCCAGCCTGAACCAAGCACCCCCTGGCACAGCCCCTCCTCAGCACCCGTGGGCACCCCTGGATTTACCCCAGATTTCCACCTCATATTTCTATCCTATCTTTTTATCCCATGTTTTTATCCTAGATTTTTATCCCATATTTCTGTTCCATTTTTTTATCCCCTATTTTTATCCCATATTTTTATCCTGTGTTTTTATCCCCTGGGTTGGTTCTTGCCCTGGCAGAGCAGGCACGGTCCCAGCCACACCAAACCCCAAAGGCTCCAAGCAAAGCAGCTGCTTTTGTCTTGCAAATCACAGCTCGGGGCACCAAAACCTCAAAATATGAATTTTTTTCAAGAGGAAAATTTAACAAACTCCTTCAGGGAAGAGTTTTGGGGAGGCCTCGCCCAGAAGAGCGGCTCTGTGCAATTTGGAGGGTAGAGCAAGAAATTACATTTTTAAAAAAAAATATTAAAATGACAGAAATAATTAAGAAAGCATAAAAATAACCAATAGATTATAATAACATAAATATAATAATATAAATATGACTACCAATATAAATCTGAGTATAAATATAAATATAAATATAAATATAAATATAAATATAAATATAAATATAAATATAAATATAAATATGAATGTAGATCCCCACCTGGTCTGAACACACCCTTCAGCCACAACCACTTCTTCACCACCCCACGGGAATCTCCCTGTTACTCCCTCTTAATAACCAATAATTCTAAAAACTTTTTGGATGTTCCAGCAAGAAATTCAACATTTTTGTGCTTTCCTTTCTTCCTGACTTCTACTTTGTGAATAAAGATGTCTTTTTTATTCTTTGTATAAATAAATAAATATATCTACATGTAATTCTGCTCATCACCTCATGAGAAAAATGAGAAAAAAAATGGGATAAGATGCAGAAAAATGCTTGCAGACATTAAATAATCTAAAGAAAAGGCTTTATTTTTTTACTATTTAATTTTTTTAAGTGCTATTCTCCACTAGCAAACGCTGTCCCAAAAGGAAAGGCCGGGAGCTGGGTGTGGTACCAGGAATCCTGCAGAATTTTCAGGAATAAGCAGCAATATTTGGTGTTACAGGACATGGGAGGACGGCCCAGCAGGGATGGAAAAGCAATGGGAGGTTACAAGAAAGACGCCCAGAAAATAAAAGTTTTAAAAGGAACATTTTTAATAAAAATCCACGGTTTAGAAGTTTTAAAAGGAGCACTTTTAATGAAAATCCACGTTAAAACCTTATTTATGAGCATGGACAAAAAAACCCTTTAGTCAGAATTTGAGGCTTTCAGGGAACTAAGCTATTTTTTACTTTTACTGTTCTCTAGGAAATGTCCTGACCAAACCCACGGGATTTCATTGCTGTTCGCTTTTCCATCCTTCCTCACAATCCTGCTTTTTGTATCCTTGTGACCCTTTCTTGTTTCGTTTCGTTCTGTTGTGGGTTTTTTTTTTCCTTTTTTACGCATTCTGGCTCCTTGTTCCAGTTTTGTTTTCTGGGAGAAACTTTCCTGGGAGCTCTGCTGCAGCATCAGTGCTTTTCCATGAAAACTTTGGAGCCGAGCAGGAGGAGGAGGAAGAGTGTGGGATCTCAGGATCTGAGTCCTGAGGTGCCGAGCCACCGAGACCACCCTTGGGGGGCTCGGGAGTCCTGGAATGTTCCAGAAGTGTCTGGTGGCTGGACTTTGATCCTACACAGGAGACGACACCTGTATGAGGACAGGAGGGTTTCACCGGGGTGAATGGTGAAGGGATTGGTTAATTAGAGAGTGAAACACAGGGTTTAGGATTTCTGTACAGGGGGGTTTAGAGAAGTAAGATGGAGGAATTGGGGCGTGTCCTGTCCTTCTTCTTCTTCTTCTCCTCCATCTTCTGTGGTGATGGTGGCACTTTTGGATTGGTTATTACTGAAAGTGCACCGGGCAATAAGGGGGAAAGGTATTGGGGAAAAATGATAAATATTGTACACGTAACAATGGGTATAAAGATAGGTGACCGCCCGGAGGGCAGGGAGTGTGCTCATGGCTGGCTGCTGAGCAGAGCTCTGTCGGGCCGAGAGAAAATCTTTTAGATAAACAATTAATAAACATAAAAACAGAAAGAAGAACTGAAGCCTCTTCTCGTCCTTCGATACGCGGGCTGCCCCAAGGCCACTCCGGGCCCTTCCAGGCCCTTCAAACAGCCAAAAACCGACAGAGGAGGAGGAGGGATGGATCCTCCTGGGATTGGTGTTCCCACCCCCTCCAGCAGCTCCCTGGGACAGCCCAGGTGTGTCCTGGAGCAGCTCCACAGGTTTGGACATGGAGGAGAAGGAGTTTGGGGTGATGATGCCTCAGGTTTTAAATTTTATATTTTCAGGTTCTGTGCTGTTTTAGTGTGTAGGTCTGGGATTTATACTATGGGATGGTGAGCTCTCTGCACAGAGCAGGGACAGAAAACAATTCCTGCTCCAGCTGGGGACCAAGGACAAATGATCCAAATCTCAGCCCAAGAGCACAAACACCGTGGGCTGGAGAGAGAGAAACAAGAAGGATGGGACTTGATAACCTAAAGCTGTGTCACTAAAATTAATCCACAAACACCAGAGGTTTGTGTCCAAAAAGGAGACAGAGGAGTCCTTTTACTTTATTCCAATAAAGGGAGAGGCCATGGGGCATCCCCTGGGGTCTCTCCAATTTTTGGAGCATGCAGCCTCCTTTTTATCCCAATTTCCCAGCTGCATTTCCCTTCTCTCTTTCCCCATTTCTGAGGTATTTAAGAGATTCAGACTTCCCAGAACACCTGATCCCAAAGATTCCCCTCTAATGTATAACCCTCATTTTAATTTTTAATTCATATGGAATTAAAGGTTTTTCCCCATTGTTCCTTTCATCTTTCACTTTCCAATTTCAGCCAACCTACAGTTTATTTGTAAAAACAAATATCTTTTTCTGTTTATCAATCAGTGGAATCCTTCCCATTGTTTCTTTTCTACCAGTGCTGGTTTTATCTACCAGCAGACCCACAGCTGGCTTGTGAAGACAAATCTGCCATTCCTCTCAGCTGTAATTGGACAATGAACTCCAAGATGCAAATGGAGCAGAACTGATCAAAATGAGAGACCCCGTGCTGGTCGTGCATTTTGGGACCACTTTGGTTCATTTCAGGACCATTTTGGGAGCATTTTGGTCCACCTTGGGTGCAGCCCTGGCTGGGCTCTTGTGCTGCCCAAGGTGCATCCATGGAGGGGATCCTTTTAATAAATCCCTGCTTTATTCTTTAGCTCAGTCTGGTCTCTGTTCTTCCCAAGGCATCAGCAATCCTGGGGATGTTCTGCCTTCCCACTTCCCTGCCCCCTGTGCAGGGTCAGCCCCACATCCCAAAGACCCTTCCCAGCTTTCCAGGGAGCCTGAAGGAGCCCCAGAGCTGCTGAGCTCCCATGGAAAGGAGGCTCTGGAGTTTTACTCCGAGCTGAGATCAATCCCTTATGAATCCCTCCCAAATCCACACCAAACCTTGGCTGCCAGAGCCCTGTGTGTTTTCCAACCCCTCCCAGCCCATCCTAAACCCTGATGGATTTTAGAGAGCTGCAAATCTCCTTCCTCACCCTGCAGCACCTGCATGGGGCTGGAGCACCCCACCCACCATGGGCAGCTCCTGGATGGAGCAGATTCCAGAATATTCCCAGCTGGAAGGGATGATGTGAAAATGTGGCATTCACATTTTCTGGAAAATCCCTTCAAGCAGGATTTTTCTCCTGGGAAGCTGGGAAGCCTCAGAGATAAAGGAAAACAATTCTTATCTCATCTGCTTCTCCTGTGTTGCGCTCATGTGGAATGTGTTTGGAGATTGTTTACCCACAGGTGATTGTTCCATTGGATTCTGCTGGGAGTTGTTTTCACTCTTTGGCCAATCAGGGCCAAACTGTGTCAGGACTCTGGAGAGAGTCACGAGTTTTCATTATTATCTTTTTATTTATCTTTTTATTGTTTCTTTATCTTTTTCATTATTATCTTTTATTTATTCTGTAAGCATCCTTTCGTATAGTTTAGGATAGCATTCTATAACATAATATAGTCTCATAAAATAATGAATTAGCCTTCTGAGAACATGGAGTCAAATTCATCATTCCTTCCTTCGTATGGGGGCAACCCAAATCCAACAGGATCACCAATCTCAGCTCTGCAGTTCGGCCCCAGGGAGGTGCAAACTGCAGGATGCCAGCACTGGGAGCAGGAAAACATCCAGGAAAGGGATGAAAATCAGCCAGACCTGAGAGGGTTCAGAGCTTGGCAGGCTGAAGGAAAGCAATTCCCTGCAAAGGAGTGCTCACCTCCGGTGTTATGAATAACAAATTCATTTATCAGGGGATGAAAATGCAGGAGCCCAGAACTCATTAAGGGCTGCACTGTGAATAATCCAAGTGAGTGATCCAGCCTGGGAACCTGAAAATGAAACTGGAAATTTCCCCTCCATTTATCAACCTCCCTTGCACGTTCAAATGGTTAAAATTCCAAAATTCTGTTTCCTTGGGATGTCAGAGATCCATGTCTGTTAAGTGGGTACATAGCAGAGATGGGAAGGAGCTGTTGCCAATGAATGGATATCCCAGCTCTGCTCCAGGTCTGCCCTTGCCACAAGAGCTGCCACATTTTCCCATCCATCCATGGGTGTCCAACCATCCCCAGCATTGTGGGCAGCAGGAAAAGGGGGGATTGTGTCCCTCTGCCCCACTCAGGTGATTCCCCACCTGCAGAGATCGGAATTCCAACATCAGCAGCACCTGGAGCTGTTGGAGAGAGCCCAAAGGAATCCACGGAGCTGCTGCAGGGCTGGAGCCCCTCTGGAGCCAGGCTGGGAGAGCTGGGGGTGCTGCCCTGGAGAGGAGAAGGCTCCAGGGAGAGCTCAGAGCCCTTGCAGGGCCTGAAGGGGCTCCAGGAGAGCTGCAGAGGGACTGGGGACAAGGATGGAGGGACAGGAGCCAGGGAATGGCTCCCAGTGCCAGAGGAATGGCAGGGCTGGATGGGATCTTGGCAATTGGGAATTGTTCCCTGGCAGGGTGGGCAGGGGCTGGGCTGGAATTGCCAGAGCAGCTGTGGCTGCCCCTGGAGCCCTGGCAGTGCCCAAGGCCAGGCTGGGCATTGGGGCTGGCAGCACCTGGCACAGTGACAGGTGTCCCAAGGCAGGGATGGGATGGGATGGGATGGGATGGGATGGGATGGGATGGGATGGGATGGGATGGGATGGGATGGGATGGGATGGGATGGGATGGGATGGGATGGGATGGGATGGGATGGGATGGGATGGGATGGGATGGGATGGGATGGGATGAGATGGGATGGGATGGGATGGGATGAGATGGGATCGGATGGGATGGGATGGGATGGGATGAGCTTTAAAGTCTCTTCAATCCCAAACCTTTTTGTATTTCCATGATTTTCACCTCCCCTTCACCTGGGTCTGTCCCAATGTAGGAGCAGAGCAGAGACCTTCAGCTCAATTCTGGATTTTAAGCACCGCCTCAAACCCATCCTGCTCCAGCATCAATTCCCTCTCCCAGGGTGTTCCCAATGAACACAAACCCAGAGCACCAAAACCTGGAGTAGGGCTGGAGGAAAATCCCAGCCCAGATGGGTTCTGTGTCCCAGGAGTTGCAGTTTGAGTGAAGAGGAGCAGGAATTTCCCTGGGGATAAATCCCATCCCAGATTCCAGCAGGAATTCCCACGGGTACCAATCCCATCCCAGAGTCCAAATCCCATTCTAGATTCCAGCAGGAATTCTCCATGGTACAGATCCCGTCACAGAGTCCAAATCCCACACCAGGGTCCAGCAAGAATTCCCAGGAGATAAATCCCATCCCAGATTCCATCAGGAATTTCCAGAGTCCAAATCCCATTCCAGAATCCAGCAGGAATTCCCTGGGGTATCAACTCCATCCCAGAGTCTAAATTCAATTCTGTATGGTACAAATCCCATTGCAGCTTCCAGCAGGAATTCCCAGGGGTACAAATCTCATCCCTGAGTCCAGCAGGAATTCCCAGGAGAGAAATTCCATCTCAGATTCCAGCAGGAATTCTCCATGGTACAAATCCCATTCCAAATTCCAACAATAATTCCCTGGGGTACAAATCCCACCCCAGATTCCAACAAGAATTCCCTGGGGTACCAATCCCATCCCAGATTCCAGCAGCAGGGAAGTGCCTGAGTTCCTTTACCCAGCTGAGGAATTCCAAGTGGAAATTTTCCCTGATGGTTTTCCCTTTCAGCTTTGGGGGATTTTATCTCCTGGAGAAAATATTCCAGGGGCTGCTGCTCCGTCAGCTCCCAGAAATCGCCTCTGTGGGAACAACTCAGCTCTCCAGATAAGTGAAACTGCTCTGATTTAATTCAGGAATAAACCAAACTCTTCAAATCTCTGAGCCTGAATTAATCCTGATTTTCCATCTCCAAAAAATTGTCAGGATCAGATCCCACAGGACACGGGGAGGATGTGGAGTGAGGAGTGGGCAGAAATCTCCTCAGTCTGGACTCCTTCCCCCGTTTATTCCCATTTTAAATGAGGTTTAATTAAGGCACCGCATTGAAGGTGGGATTTTCAAAGCTCTAAAATTTATTCAGGAGAATCCAGAGTGCACAGGGCAGCCCAGGTGCTGCAAATCCTCACCTGGTGCAACAAAATCCAACTTTTCCTACAAATCAGCTGCAGATTTATCCCAAATAACCCAAAGGTCCAGGAATGACTGATTAACCTGAGCTGAGCACCAGGGCAGGGTTAAGATCACAAATTCAGCTTTTCCTGCCATGTTTGCAGTTAAACCGCCAAACAAACATATAAAATGTAAAAAGAAACCCCAAAATTCCCAGAATTTCTGTCTCCCAGCCAGGAGTGGCAGGGCAGAGTCACCCAGTGGTGACACCAAAATCACCCAAATCAAATAATCAACCAAATCTGGCCAAATTCCCCCCTAAAGCTGCAGATCTGTTTAAGGTATTTAAGATAATCTAAGCCTCTCTATTGGCACAAGCTGTTTAAAATGATCTCAGGCTTTAGCTGGGTTTAAGCTGCTTATGCAGCTTTAAGGGTTTTAAAAGGGTTTAGCCTGGGAAAAACCCATTTCCCAAAAAACAGAATGGGGTTGTTGGGTGGGAGCTTGGCTCTGCCATTTCGTGGGGTTTGCAATGGGGAAAAACATCCAAGAATCAAATATTTGATTTAAATCAGAGTTAGTCAGGATCAAGGTACAAATACTGAGCTTAGAGAGGATTTGGGCTGGCCTAAGTGGGAGACGAGTGGCAGAACAGAGGCAAAACACCAAGAGCTCATCCAAAAACAGAAATTACTCCCATAAAAAATTACTCAAAAACTTAACCCAACAATTCCATATTGTAAAGAAAAACAAGGCAGAATTCCAGTACATAAACCCAAGAAATTCCAAATAAATCCCATCCCAGATTCCAAAAGGAATTATCAGGAGTACAAATCCCATCCAAGATTCCAACAGGAATTCCCTTGGGGTACAAATCCCATCCAAAAGTCCAGCAGGAATCCCCAGGGGTGAAAATCTCATCCCAGATTCCAGCAGGAATTCCCAGGAGTACAAATTCCATCCCAAAGTCCAACAGGAATTCCCAGGAGCACAAATCCCATCCAGATTCCAGCAGGAATTCCCTGGGGTACAAATCCCCAAAGAAATTCTGCTTTCCTCTCCCCCTCCCCAGTTTTTTCTCCCCAAAACACAGCATCACTTCTCGTGCATTTTTTAAAGATTCCAGCCCTAAGTGGGGATCTGAAATCCAAGGTGGTGCTGGAAAAGCTCAAACCAGACCCCACTAAGGACACAGGCACTGCCTGGAACAAAACCTCCTTGTCCCAGGAGGTCCTGGAACAGAAAAGAATTCCAGAATGGAATTCTCCCCTCTCAGGTGGAATTTTTGCCAGGACCATGCACAAACCCCTGCTGCTTTCAACTTCCCACCCTGCTGAGCTTCAGGTTCACAGATCCAAGAGAATTTTGGAGATCTACAGGTTCACAGATCCAAGAGAACTCTGCTGAGCTGCACAGTTCACAGATCCAAGAGAATTTTGATTTTTTTGGGCCTTCCTGGCAGTTCCAAACACCCCCCAAGACCCCAGGGCACATTTTCCCAGGATTTCTCTGCTCTGGGTCCTGCTGCAGCCCTGGGGGACACAGAAAGGGGGATCTGCCGCTGGAATGTCAGATGTGGCACGGGAAGGGAGGTTTGGAGTCCCCACCCCTGCAGGTGTCCAAGGAACACCTGGATGTGGCTCTGGGCTGGTGAAAAGGTGTGGGATCTCAGCAGCTCAGGACTGAGGTGCCGAGTCACCGAGACCACCCTTGGGGAGCTCGGGAGTCCTGGAATGTTCCAGAAGTGTCTGGTGGCTGGACTTTGATCCCACACAGGAGACGACACCTGTATGAGGATAGGAGGGTTTCACCGGGGTGAATGGTGAAGGGATTAGTTAATTAGAGAGTCAGACACAGGGTTTAGGATTTCTGTACAGGGGGGTTTAGAGAAGTAAGATGGAGGAATTGGGGCGTGTCCTGTCCTTCTTCTTCTTCTTCTTCTCCTCCATCTTCTGTGGTGATGGTGGCACTTTGGGATTGGTCATTACTGAAAGTGCACCGGGCAATAAGGGTGAAAGGTATTGGGGAAAAATGATAAATATTGTACACGTAACAATGGGTATAAAGATAGGTGACCGCCCAGAGGGCAGCACAGTGTGCTCATGGCTGGCTGCTGAGCAGAGCTCTGTCGGGCTGAAAGAAAATCTTTTAGATAAACAATTAATAAACACAGAGACCGAGAAAAGAACTGAAGCCTCTTCTTGTCCTTTGATACGTGGGCTGCCCCAAGGCCACCTCGGGCCTTCCCAGGCCCTCCAAACAGCCAAAAACCGGACAAAAAGGTGGGGATTTGTGATCCTGGGGGGCTTTTCCAACCTCAGTGATCCCAAAATTCCCTCCCAGGGAGCTGCTGGGGCTAAACCTGCTCCAGAGCTTGGGCTCAGCGCAAAGCTGTGATCCCACCCCTCCTGTGGGATGAGGACAAAGCTGGGCCTGGGGTCCCAAAGCAGGGGCAGAGTCAGAGCCCTGGGGAGCCTGAATTCCATCCTGAAACCCTGGGAAATCAGGGAAATGCTCCTGGCTGTGGGTGCACTTTTTATCAGCGGTGCCAACACCACATTTCATTCCTTTTGGCTCTTCAGAACACTGAAATTCCCAGTTTTCCTGGCGAGGGGATGGTTCCCTCTCTCCCTGGTTTCCACCCCGAAACACTGCAAAATCAGGGAAACTGAGAGCTCCTGGCTCAGGGCTCACCTTTTACCAACTCATTTAATTCCCTTTAATCCTTAAAACACCACAATTCCCAGTTTCCCTGGGAAGGGATGGTCCCATCCCTCCCTCCTTGAACTTCCATCCCTTCCTTCTTGAATGTCCACCCCAAAACACTGGGAAATCAGGGAAACGCTCCTGGGTGAAGGCAACACCTTTTCCCAACACATTTAATTCCCTTTAACCCTTGGAGCACCACAGTTTCCAGTTTCCCTGGCCTGGGGATGGTCCCATCCCTCCCTCCCTAAATTTCCTCCCCTCCCTGCCTGAATTTCCATCTCTCCCTTCCTGAATTCCATTTCAAAGCCCTTGGAAATCAGGGAAACGCTCCTGGCTGAGGGTTCACCTTTTCCCAACTTATTTAATTCCCTTTAGCCCTTGGAGCACTGAAATTCCCAGTTTCCCTGAGTTGGGGATGGTCCCATCCCTCCCTCCTTGAACTTCCATCCCTCCCTCCTTGAATTTTCCTCCCCAAAAAAATGGAAAATCAGGGAAACACTCCTGGCTGAGGATTCACCTTTTCCCGACACATTTAATTCCCTTTAGCCCTTGGAGCACTGAAATTCCCAGTTTTCCTGGGGAGGGGAGTCTCATCCCTCCCTCCCTAAAATTCCATTCCTTTCTCCCTGAATTTTCATCCCTACCTCCCTGAATTCTTATCTCAAAACACTGAAAAATCAGGGAAACGCTCCTGGATGAAGGCAACACCTTTTCCCAATTCATTTAATTCCCTTCATCCCTTAAAGCATCACAATTTCCAGTTTCCCTGGATTGGGGATGGTCCCATCCCTCCCTCCCTAATTCCATTCCTTTCTCCCTGAATTTCCACCCCTCCCTCCCTGAATTCCCATCCCAAAACCATGGAAAATCAGAGAAACGCTCCTGACTGAGGGCAACACCTTTTCCCAACATATTTAATTCCCTTTAGACATCGGAGCACTGAAATTCCCAATTTTTCTGGGCTAGGGACTGTCCCATCCCTCCCACCCTGCAGCAAACGGATGCAAACTGGGACAAAGAACCTTTTTTCCCCCCTTTTTTTTGGGCTCTCAGCGCAGCCGAGCCCCGCTCTGCTCTCATTTACACAAAGATAAAGGCAGCGCATCTGGCCGTGTGGCAGAAGTCTTTAATTACACGCCGGAGCTTATCTTAAATATCTATTTATTGCCACGAGATTGCAGCTTCGCCCATCAACAGCCCGCAGACAAAGGGAGGTTGTGATTGCACATTCAACCTCCAGCTCTTATTCCCACTCTGGAATGCTTCACTTTGCAACTTTCTGGGATATTCGCATCCTCTCCCCCCCCTCCTCCACCTTTGCTCCCCACTGCCGAGTTGGTTTTAGGGTTTTTCAGCCGGGAAAGTTGGTCCATAATGAAGATTTTGATGGGTTTTTAGGCTAAAATGCAGGTTTGAGCTGGGGGTGGGCTCCTGCAGACTGCTCAAGGCCCTGAGCAGATTGTTCAGTGGCGAAATCCAAATGGATTGGGGAAAAAAATGGACAGAAATAGCAACAGGAGGAACAGGAATCTGGGATGGGCAGGGAGCTGGGAAATCACCCTTGGAATTCTCAGTTTTGTTCAGAAAAGGCTGCTCAGGGATGGGTTCAGGCTTTAAATGTACCCAAATCCCAAAATAAAGGTGGGATAATGATGGATGGGGGCTAATTGCAGCTTCCTTGGGTTCCTCCTAATCCACGTATTATCCTAAAATCTGGAAAATCTTCCCAAGGGATAAAATCCCATCAGGAGCTGCATTGGGAAGAGCTCAGGCCAGGAACTGATGGGCCCAGGCTCCCAAAATCCCTGCATCCCAAAATCCCTGCATCCCAAAATTCCTACAGCCCAAAATTCCTGCATTGTAAAATTCCTTTATCTCAAAATTCCTGCAGTCCAAAATTTCTGAATCCCAAAATCCCTGCATACCAAAATTCCTGAATCCAAAAATTCCTGCAGCCCAAAATTCCTGAATCCCAAAATTCCTGCATCCCAAAATTTCTGTATCTCAAAATTCACATGGCAAAAGGAATTTCAGCCCTGCCTCCCATTCCTGGAGGTTTTGCGAAGTTTTATCCCAATTTGCTGCATTCCTGCACCCTGGAGGGGCTGAATTCCAGATGGATTCAATATTTTGGGAATTCAGACACTTCCTGGCAGCTCCTCAGGTGAGTTTTCCAGGACTCCTTTGAGTTCTGGGGTTATTCCCGTTATCCTAAAGGCCCATTATTGATATCCTCCATCCTTGGGACGTTGGAATTGGGGCGTGGAATTACAAGAGGAGGGAAAGGAGCTGTTCCTGCAGCCTCCCATGGCACTGGACCCCACAGAACTGGCATTTGCAGCTCTGGGGTTGCACAAACCCCACAGAAACCCCACAGAAATGGCATTTCCTACTTTGGTCCCACACAAGTGTCATTTGCAGCCCCAGTGCCATACAAATCCCACAGAAACCCACCACAAGTTGGCATTTCCTGTTCTAGTCCCACATAAATCCCCTACAAATGGCATTTGTTACTCTGATCCCACATAAACCCCACACAAACCCCACAGAAATGGCATTTGCAGAACTGGAGTCACACAAACCCACAGAAAACCCACACAAACCCCACACAAATGGTATTTCCTGATCGAGACCCATACAAATCCCACACAAACCCCACACAAACCCCATACAAGTGGCATTTTGGGCCTTGGTGCTACTCAAACCCTACACAAGTCGCATTTCCTGTTCTAGTCCCACATAAATCCCCTACAAATGGCATTTGTTGCTCTGATCCCACATAAACCCCACACAAATCCCACACAAATGGGATTTCTTGTTCTGATCCCGCTCAAACCCCACACAAACCTCGCAGAAATTCCACGGAACTTGTATTTGCAGCTCTGATCCCACACAAACCCCACACAAGAGGCGTCTGGGGCCTTGGTGCCACACAAACCCCACACAAATTGAATTTTCTGTTCTAGTCCCACATAAATCCCACACAAATGGCATTTGTTACTCTAGGTGCACACAAACCCCACTCAAACCCCACACAAGTGGCATTTCCTGCTCTAGACCCACACAAACCCCACATAAACCCCATACAAGTGGCATTTTGGGCCTTGGCACCACACAAACCCCACACAAATGGCATTTCTTGTTCTGGTCCCACATAAACCCCACAGAAATGGCATTTGCAGCTCTGGTCCCACTCAAACCCCACACAAACCCACTCAAACCCCATACAAACCCACACAAACCCACTCAAACCCCACACAAACCCACTCAAACCCACTCAAACCCCACACAAACCCACTCAAACCCCACACAAACCCACACAAACCCATTCAAACCCCACAGAAATGGCATTTGCAGCCCTGGGGTCACACAAACCCCACACAAACCCCATAAAAATGGCATTTCTTGTTCTGGTTCCACTCAAACCCCACACAAACCCACACAAACCCCACTCAAACCTCACACAAATGGCATTTCCTACTCTGCTCCCATACAAACCCACTCAAACCCCACTCAAACACCACACAAATGGCATTTGCAGCACTGGGGTCACATAAACCCACAGAAATTCCACACAAAGCCCACAGAAATCCCACAAAAATGGCATTTCTTGTTCTGGTCCCCATAAACCCCACGCAAACCCCACAGAAATGGCATTTGCAGCTCTGGTCCCACTCAAACCCTACACAAATCCCACACAAATGGCATTTTTTGTTCTGATCCCACTCAAACCCCCCACATACCCCACAGAACTGGCATTTGCAGCACTGAGGTCACACAAATCCACACAAACCCCACTCAAACCCCACACAAACCCACACAAATCCCATACAAACCCCACACAAACCTCAATAAAATGGCATTTCCTGCCAGGGAGGATCAGCCAGGGACATTTTCCCTCACAGCAAACCCAAATCAAACCCCAAGGTTCCTTCTCCTCCTGCCCCAAAGGCAGAAACCCTGGGGAATTGTGTCCCTGGATTCCCTTCAGGGATGGGGGAGCTAAAACAATTCCCCTTCTGCAATTTAAGGAAAAAACTTCCAATGGGATTTTTGCCTCCAGCTCCTCCTGACCCCCCCCAAAGCCAAATTAAATCTCACTAATGATGGATCCAGCTTAATTAGGAGTGAAATAATTTCATTTTTGCCCCAGGTGAGAAGCACCTTTTGCTCCCACCATCAACCTAAACAGGTTCTACACCCCCAAAATCCCAATTTGTTTGGCTAAAACAGCAATATCTTCATAATTACCTGATTTATTTGCTAAAATCTGCAGTTCTTGCTCTCCTGACCCCCTATGCCCCTCCTCTAACCCATAAATATTTCCCTTCCTTCCCCTTCCAGCTACCAGATTTTTGTTATCCCCTGCACAGAATTCCTCTCCAATTAATTAATCCAAGTTATAATCAATCAAATTCCACCATGTGGGTTTGGGGACCTTGCTGCTGCACAGAATTCCTTCCTTGCCCCAAATTCCCTGTGGCAAGGAGGTTTTTGGGGTTTTTTTTTCCAGGAAAGACCCGGCCAAACTGCTTTGGAACCCTTCAAAACAAAACAAGTTGTTTGTCTCAGCAATTTGCACTCTCCCATGAAATTCCCTCTGATGCCAGAAGTAGAGGAAACAAAAAAAAATTCAAAATATGAGCCCAAGCTACGAAGTCAGGGGTGAAATGAATATCCCTGCAAATGCAGGGACTCTGAAAAGCAACACAGAGACAGGTAAAGGACAGAGAGATGAGGATAAATTTATTTTTGTGGATTAAAACATGAAGGGGAATTGGCTGGGGAGGACTGGAAATTCTGGAATGTTTTGGGGGTATGGATGGGGGTTACAGGGATGGGGATGGTGCAGCTGAGCCCTTCCCAAGAACTTGCTCTTCTGCACATGAAATTCTACCTAAAATCCAATTTTGGTTATTTCAAACCTCCTGGACCTTTTGCTTGGGTTGGACTCGATGGTCTTGAAGGTCTCTTCCAACCTGGTCATTCCGTAAGTTCTGTGGGTTTTCCCACCCATCCACCAGGAACAAATCCATGCAGGAGCACCCAAGGGGTTATAAAATCTGCTTTAGCTTTCAAGGCAGCCAAAAAAGCAGCAGAGAAGTTGTGTTTGGATCTGAAGTGCTTTCCAAGGCCCCTGAGCTCATCCCTGACATCACCAGGAGCTTTCCTCATCCTTTCCTTACTCATTGCTCAGTTCTGGGCTTGCTGATCCCATCCCTGCTTACATCAGGATTTGCTCACTGCTGGTTTGGGATTCCTGCAGCCTCTAAATCCTCAAATCCTATCCCTGAGGCAGCAGCAGCACTGGAGCCTCCCCCAGGGAGGCAGGAGATGATCCAGCCATCCATGGGCAGCTCCTCCACTTAATTTTATTGTCCCAGCTCCTTCCCAAGGTCCCACAGGGAGAGAAGATTCTGCAGCACTGAGATCTGGGCTCCTCCAGGGGTGGAAAATCCACAGGAAGGGCAGAAACCCCATGGGATTCTCCTGCGGCAGGAGATGGTCCAGCTGTCTGTGGGCATCTCCTCCACCAGATTTTATTGTCCCAGCTCCTTCAAAGTCCATCAGGAGCAGCCAGGGAGGAACAGATTGTGCAGCACTGAAATCTGGGCTCCTCCAGGGGTGGAAAATCCACTGGAAGGGCTGGAAAGTCCCACAGGATCCTCCTGTGGGATCCCCCTGTGGCAGGAGATGATCCAGCCATCCATGGGCAGCTCCTCCCCTGGATTTTATTGTCCCAGCTCCTTCCTAAGGTCCCACAGGGAGAGAAGATTGTGCAGCACTGAAATCTGGGCTCCTCCAGGGGTGGAAAATCCACAGGAAGGGCTGGAATCCCATGGGATCTTCCTGTGAGATCTTCCTGTGGCAGGAGATGGTCCAGCCGTCCGTGGGCATCTCCACCACTAGATTTTATTGTCCCAGCTCCTTCAAAGTCCCTCAGGAGCAGCCAGGGAGGGACAGATTGTGCAGCACTGAAATCTGGGCTCCTCCAGGGGTGGAAAATCCACTGGAAGGGCTGGAAAGTCCCACAGGATCCTCCTGTGGGATCCCCCTGTGGCAGGAGATGATCCAGCCATCCATGGGCAGCTCCTCCCCTGGATTTTATTGTCCCAGTTCCTTCACAAAGTCCCACAGGGAGAGAAGATTGTGCAGCACTGAAATCTGGGCTGCTCCAGGGATGGAAAATCCACAGGAAGGGCAGAAACCCCATGGGATTCTCCTGCGGCAGGAGATGGTCCAGCTGTCCATGGGCATCTCCTCCTCTGGATTTTATTGTCCCAGCTCCTTCCCAAGGTCCCACAGGGAGAGAAGATTCTGCAGCACTGAAATCTGGGTCGCTCCAGGGGTGGAAAATGCACTGGAAGGGCTGGAATCCCATAAGATCCTTCCTGTGGGATCCTCCTGTGGCAGGAGATGGGCATCTCCTCCCCTGGATTTTATTGTCCCAGCTCCTTCCCAAGCTGCCATCTGTGAGAAACAGATTGTGCAGCACTGAAATCTGGGCTGTTCCAGGGGTGGAAAATCCACTGGAAGGGCTGGAAAGTCCCACAGGATCCTCCTGTGGGACCCTCCTGTGGCAGGAGATGATCTAGCCACCCACAGGCATCTCCTCCCCTGGATTTTATTGTCCCAGCTCCTTCCCAAGGTTCCCCAGAGAAGCCAGGGAGGGACAGATTGTGCAGCACTGAAATCTGGGCTCCTCCAGGGCTGGGAATTCCACTGCAATCCCCTCCTGTGGGATCCTCCTGTCCCAGCTGCAGGGAGTGGGGTCAGGGCCTCGTGGGACACAGAGCGGGTCCAGGCTGGGAGCAGCTCCTGGGGACCATCCCAGCAGCAATTCCCAGGGCTCCCTGGGGATTCCAGCAGCACCCCAGAGCCCAGACAGCCCCAGCCTGGTTAAATGATCCCATTATCCCATTCCAGGTGTGACATTCCCCCTGAAACAGCCCCAATCCCCCTGAGCACCCACAGCCCTGGGGCTTCTCAAACCCCCTTTGGCCCCATAGCAAATTCTGCTTCCCCTACAGCATTTTCCAGAGCCTGCCCAGCAAATAATGATCTAAAATCAAACAAAAAAAACCAATCCCAAAACCTTAGCCAGGGCTGCTGTCTGCAGTTGGGGCTTAGAGTCAGAACTTATTATTTGTATTTTCAATCTGCCAGGGACTCCCACTGAGAGCTCGGCCAGGAGGCTCCCCCTCCTCCCTCCTCCCTGTTTCCCACACAGGAGGAAAAGTAAAGATGCAGAAAGGTTAAAAAGGAACAAAAAAGGCCACGCTGGTGCCCCCCATCACAGCAGCAAGAGCAAATCCCTGACTTAAGGAGCTGCAACGTTTCCATTCTTGGCATGAAAAAGTTTCAGAGCTTTTTCAAGAACTCAAGGGAGAGACGTGGCCTGTGGATCCTGAGAGCCCTGCTGCAGGAAGGGCAGGAATGTGGTGAAAAGGAGTAAATACGGGTCAGGAATAGGGGTAAAAATGGGTAAATACGGGTCAGGAATACGGGTAAAAATGGGTAAATATGGGCCAGGAATACAGGTAAAAATGGGTAAATATGGGCCAGGAATACAGGTAAAAATGGGTAAATATGGGTCAGGAATACAGGTAAAAATGGGTAAATATGGGTCAGGAATAGGGGTAAAAATGGGTAAATATGGGCCAGGAATACAGGTAAAAATGGGTAAATATGGGTCAGGAATACGGGTAAAAATGGAATGAATATGGATCAAGAGTATGAGTAAATATGGGTCAGAAATATGGGTAAAAAAGGTAAAAAAAGGTAAATATGGATCAAGAGTGTGGGTAAAAATGGGTTCAAAATATGGGTCAAGAATAGGGTGAAATACGGGTCAAGTCTATGGGTAAATAAGGGTCCAAAACATGGCTAAATATGGGTAGCAAGCACCAGCCCTTTAAGTTATTTTGGAAACTCCTCTTCAGGTACTACCACACACCTTTAAACAGGGAAATAAATTAGGGAGCTGGGCCCACCATTCCCATGATATCCCATGTTATTCCCATCCTATCCCACATTACTCCTGTCCTATCCCACATAATTCCCATGCTATCCCACAATATTCCCATTTTATCCCACATTATTCCCATGCTATCCCATGTCATCTCCATCCTATCCCACTTTATTCCCATCCTATCTCATATTATTCCTGTACCATCCCATATTATTCCCAAGCTATCCCATGCTATTCCCATCCTATCCCACATTATTCTTGTGCTATCCCACATTATTCCCAAGCTATCCCAAAATATTCCCATTTTAACCCACATTATTCCTGTGCTGCCCTAAATTATTCCCATGCTGTCCCACATTATTCCCCTTCTATCCCACATTTTCCACTTGCATGATCTGAGCCAGCAGCAGAGATTGAGCAGACATTGAGAAAAAAGATGTTTTTAACCCCAAAGTGATGCAGAGTGGTTTGTGCTCCCAGCAGCATGGGCAGACAGATCCCCCCCACTGCCAGCCCTATGAGAAATGTGGGGTTTAGGGGAGTTCCTGTTCTCCGGCTCATCCCTCACCCACCAGCTCCACATCCTGAGTGCAGAGAAAATCCTGGGAATTTTATCCAGGTGGAAATGCAGGATTAGAGTGCACCTGAGGAGGAGGAGGAGGAGGGGGAAGAAGAAGAGAGGCTGCTCAGCACTCTGACCCTGGCTTCTCCAGGGCTCCATAAACCCTTTGGCCCATCAGCTGCTCTCTGAATTCCCAGGAAATCTCCCCATTCCCATGGAACTGCCATTCCCAGGAACAGCCAAGATGCTGGAGAGACCTTTGGAGGCCTGGCTTGGCGTGCTGGGGGTGTTTACAGGAGTTTTACGACTCTTTCAAGGAAAATAATGACCAGAATCCTTTCCAGTGCCAGATGAGCTGGGCTGCAGTGCCTGGGACAAAACCAGTTTTATTTCTCTTTCTCAGTGGGGGTGGAATTATAAAAGTCACGGGGATGCAGGGCCACAAATTCCCACTGGTGCTCAGGGGTCACAGAGGCCTCAGAGCAGCTCCTGGCACGGCTCAGGTACCACTGACTGTGAGAAGCACCTTGGGGCAAAACCAGCTTCATTTCCCTTTGTCAGGAGGGGTGAAATCATAAAAATCATAAAGATGCAGAGCCACAAATTCCCACTGGTCCTCAGGTGTCACAAAGACCTCAGAACAGCTCCTGGCACGGCTCAGGTGCTACCACCTCTGCTGAGAACTCTGGGACAAAACCATCTTCATTTCCCTTTCTCAAAGGGGATGAAATCATAAAAATCATAAAGATGCAGGGCCACCAAGTCACACTCAGGTGTCACAGAAGCCTCAGAGATGCTCCTGGCAGGGCTCAGGTGCCACCAGCTGTGCTGAGAGCTCTGGGACAAACCCCACTGTGTCCTGCCCAATGGCTGGCGCAGGGTTTGGGTTGTGCATGAAGATGTTCATGGCCCCAGAGGCAGCACAGAAACCAAAACTCAGCATAGGAGATGATTTAATAGGAAAAATACCAACTTCCATAGGGGAGATGCCACCTTCCATGCGGGAAACACCAACATCCATAGGGAAAACACCACCTTCCATAGGGGAAATACCAAATTCCATAGGAGAAAGACCAGTGTCCATAGGGGAAACATCTGCACAGGGAAATACCAACTCCCATAAAGAAAACACCAAAATCCATAAGTGAAATGCCAACTTACATAGGAGAAATACCAACATTCATAGGGGAAATACAAACTTCTGTAGGGAAAACACCACCTTCCATAGGGGAAATGCCAAAGTCCATAGGGGAAATATCACCTTCCATAGGGGAAATACCAACATCCATAGAGAAAATACCAACTTCCATAGGTGAAATGCCACCTTCCATAAGGAAAACATCTCCATAGGGGAAATATCACCTTCCATAGGGGAAATACCAACTTCCATAGGAGAAACACCAAGGTCCATAGGGGAAATGACACCTTCTATTGGGTAAATGCCATCTTCCATAAGGAAAATACCTCTATAGGGAAAACACCACCTTCCATAGGAAAAACACCAACTTCCATAGCGGAAATGCCACCTTCCATAGGGGAAATACAAACTTCTGTAGGGAAAATACCACCGTCCAAAGGGGAAATACAAATGTCCATAGGGGAAATACAAACTTCCATAGGTGAAATGCCACCTTCCATAAGGAAAACATCTCCATAGGTAAAACACCACCTTCCATATGGGAAATACCAAATTCCATAGGGTAAACAGCAATGTCCATAGGAGAAATACCAAAGTCCATAGGGGAAACATCTCCACGGGGAAATACCAACTCCCATAGAGAAAACACCAACATCCATAAGTGAAATGACAACTTGTATAGGGGAAATACCAACATCCATAGGGGAAATACAAACTTCTGTAGGGGAAAAAACACCTTCCGTACAGGAAATACCAAATTCCATCCGGGAAATACCAATGTCCATAGGGTAAATGCCACCTTCAATAAGGAAAACTTCTCCATAGGGAAAACACCACCTTCTATAGGGAAAACACCACCTACCACAGGAAAAATACCAACATCCATAGGGGAAACACCACCTTCCACAGGGGAAACACCAAAATCCATAGGGGAAATGCAAACTTCCAAAGGCAAAACATCTCCATAGGGAAAACACCACCTTCCATAGGGAAAACATCACCTTCCATAGGGAAAACATCACCTTCCATAGGGAAATACCAACTTCCATAGGGGAAATACCAACTTCCATAGGTGGCATTTCCCCATAGAGAACTCCCATAGCGAAAACACCAACTTCTATAGGGGAAGCGCCAGCTTCCATAGGGGATATGCCAATGTCCATAGGAGAAATACCAACGCCCATAGGGGAACTACCACCTTCCATAGGGGAAATACCAAATTCCATGGGGGAAACAGCACCTTCCATAGGTGAAATGCCACCTTCCATAGGGAAAACATCT
This sequence comes from Zonotrichia albicollis, assembly GCF_047830755.1. Lineage (NCBI taxonomy): Eukaryota > Metazoa > Chordata > Aves > Passeriformes > Passerellidae > Zonotrichia > Zonotrichia albicollis. The sequence continues at coordinate 6,700,147 of NC_133838.1, read as the reverse complement.
CCATAGGGAAAACACCACCTTCCATAGGAAGAACACCTTCCACCCACCCCCCCCCTCCCCTCAGGCACCACTTATTCGGGCTTTTTTCTCATCCCAAAGGTTTCCCTGAGCACAGCAAGTGCTGGGCGTGGGGAGGAGCAGCCCACAGCACTGCCGGGACAGATCTGAGTGCTCCGGCTGAGCCACAGGGGGAGGGAATAAAGCCAGACCCCCCCCCATGCTCTGGTACAGCTTTGCAACCACCAAAAGAAATTTTTTTTAAAGTAGCATTGGGCAAACTCTGTTACTGGCACGGCAAGAAGTGAATCCTGCAGGAGCAGCAGCTGCCTCAGCACATGGAACATGAGGTTTTGGGTAAAATCCATGTTCTCACATCCCAGAGCCCGGGGCTGGGGCTTTCCAGCAGCCATCAGCACCTGGATTTGTCTCCCAGAGCAGCAGGGCAGGGGACATGAGGTGCTGCTGGCCCTCACCCAGCCCAAACCAGGAGCACAGGAAGATTCCCATCCTGCTGCCTCCAGAGCACATTTTAATCCTATTTTCCTGCGCACACACCCCATATCAAATTCTTAATTAAAAATCATCTGCTTTTGGAATGGGGGAGGGATGGACAGACCAGGCTGCATATTGAGTTTTGGGTACTTTTCCTCTGTCAGGTCAGACATTCCCAAGTTCTCTCTGGAGGAAGCTTCAAGGGGCTGTTTATATAAAATAAATATTTTGTTTCACGTGCTGCCCACCCTCAGCTCGCACAACTCATCGGGGGAAACTTTTCTTGCAGATCCTTTCCTGAATGCTCAGGCAAAACCCCTGCAAATATCCTGCGTGCACAGCCAGAACAGAAACATGTAACGCTTAAACACGCCGAAATATAAACACAAACTTCCAGACAAAGGGCTAATCCCTGCCCTCGGAGGCTCCCACAGCCAGAGGAGCTGGTTCATCCCAAGGAGGGCTGGATTTGGCCCTTGGAGAGGCCACTGCAGTCCCTGCTGCAAGCCCGGGCTTGGGAACACGGCACAAAACCCGGCCAGAGCCGCGGGCAGGTACCGCAAGGGGCTGCGGATGCCTCCACCTGCCTCCGACAGCGGCAAAAACTCGGGCTCCCCAAAGGACAAACCTCGCAGGCTGATCCCCGAATGCCACGGCCAAATAAAACCAAGCAGGAGGAGGAAAAAACCCCAACAGCAGCGCTTTGTGCAGGGACCCAGCCACCAGCAGCGACCTCGCTGCTGAAACCAGCCTCGGAATCTCATTAGATTTGTTTAATTTGGGTATTTCTCTCCGCGCTGGAGCATCGCGAAGCAGCAGCAGGGATGGCAGCGGCGCAGGCCCGGCGGGGCCCCGGCAGGACGCGGCTGTCCCCGGAGCAACACGTCCCCAGCCCGTGTGCCCGTGTCCCTCCGCACGCCCCTGCCCGGCTGGCACGTCCCTGTCACACCCCGCGATCGCCTCCCACCGCCCCCAGCGCTGCCTCCCACCAGCCAGCGCCAATTCATCGCCTCCTCCTCCTCCTCCACCTCCTCCTCCTCCTCCCCGCACGGTGGGAGAAAATGAAGTTGCTGTCAAGCGACGATAAATTCATGCGACAGCCAGGGCTAATTAAGCGGCAAAGTAGCTGCGAGCGTGGCGGGGCCGCGGCTCCGGGCTGGGCTCGGTGACAGCGCCGGGCTCGGGGCGCTCGCCCAGCGCCGAGGTGGCCGCGGCCACCCCCGCTGGGGACGCGGGGACGCCGAGCTGGCACCTTTGGGGAGGAAAAAATGGAATCTGGCCGGCCGGCTGGGCACCCGCAACCAGCCAGGGAGGGAGGGAAGGAAGGAAGGAAGGGCGAGAAAAAATCCCAAAGATCCACGCAGAGAACAACGGCAAAAAAATAGCGACAAAAGCGCCCGTGCCTACCTTTGCCGGGGGCCAGCGGGCAGATCCCGGAGCGCTTGGGGTCGGTGGCTGTTCCCTTCTTTATGAAATGTTCGGCTCAGCCGGTGCTATTTGCATTCTTTCATTAGCACCTGTTTCAAGTAAGGAAGGAGAAAGCTCATTGCGAGATCAGCTTCCTCTCCGAATAAATTATTTAAAAAATTAAAAAAAAAAATAGACAGATGCACGCTGCCAAATAATAATAACGCTAATAAAAATCAAAAAAATACCACATGGATATTAAAGCCCAAAGTAGGCAGTTTAATAATGGGAGGTCTTGCAGGTTGTGAGCATGCTCCAGCCGGAACAAATCCTTCCTCTGTTATTCCTCTGAATAAAAATAAACCACGATCAAGAAACCCAAACGGAAGCTTCCTCCTAGAATCCCTGCTGCTGAAAAATATGTAATAAATTCAGCCCGAAGACGCAGACTCTAATCAGCAGCTGTTTTCTGGATCCAAAGCCAGCCAAAGCCTCTCTTGTCTTTTCCCACTATGAGTCGAGGCCTTTTTGAAAAGGGTTTTAACCTTTTAAAGACACAGCGCACCAATTATCACTTCTGGAGGACTGTCACTCACGGCGCAGGGAAATTAATAAAGCGACAGCGGTGGCACAGCCGGAGCATGGGGAGGTGTGGTTTGCCCTCCCAGGGTTGCCTCGGGAATATTATTGTATGATTATTATTTTTAATCGGACCCCCTCCCCTTCGGGGAAATAATAATAATAATAAAGTGCGAACTCGCCAGCCGGCTCCGGGATAAATGCAAAGTCATTATAAAAAGGAGCAGCTGCTGGATGTCATTCCCGGAGTTCTGCCGTGGCTCCTTAGTGGGGTTAAATTTGTTGCGAGTGAATTTTTCGGGATTAACAGCTTCCAGCCCGGCCGGAGCTGGGAGAGGGTTAACGCCAGGCACAGAGCGGCTCTGTCAAGTGCTTCCCATCAAACTGAGGACCAGGCTGCGAAGTTTGAACCGAGCAGCTCTGGCACCGCGTCCTTTCAGAGCTGGCATATTCCGGGTTTTTACCAAACCCGACAAACCCCCCCCCCAAAAAAAAAAGTTCATCCCTCCGCTAAGCAGCGCCGGTGGCCCCGCGTGCGGCACAGCTCTGCGGGGACAGCGCCGAGCCATCGGCTCTGGGGGGACCACAGCACACATCCCCCCAAAGCTGCGCGTCCCCAGGCCCCAGGGCAGCGTCCCCCGGCCGTGGTGCCACCGTGCCCGGCCCACCTGGGTGGCGGTGGCATCCTCCTGCTCAGCGCTCGGGGCCATCCCCGGGGTGCTGCGGCTCCTCCGGCCGCGCTCGCCTCCGGCCGGGCTGTGCGCAGCCCCCGGCATGCGAGCCGCCGGCTCTCCCGCCCTCTCCCCCTCCTCCTCCTCCTCCTCCTGCTGAAAATCATCATATTTCATGTGTGGCTGCTCCAGCCCCGCCAATTGGCTGGGCACGGGCGGGCGGAAATGTCAGCGGCAGCGCAGCATCGCTGCCCGCCCCGAGCCCCCCGGGAGCGCCCGCGGCTGCGAGCCCTGCCACGGCTACGGGGAGAGGGGATTTGGGTTCTGTGCCCCTCCGGCTGGGCTCTGAGGGATGCAGCTGGCAGCAGCTTGACCTTGAGCAGCGCGGGTTCATTTTCCTGCACCCGGGGGGATCCCGCGCATCTGGAGCCGCTGCCCGGGCACTGAGCGGCGCCGGGGCTGCTCGGAGGGTGAGCCCCGAGAAACGGAGCATTCCTGGCTTTTCCACCCATTTTCAAGGCATCTGTTTGCCTCTTGCTCCTTACTTCCAGAGCTTTCTAACAAGATCTGTATCAGTATTTTCTTTATTTTTTCTATAGATGGGATTTGGAAATAAGGGCTTGCCTGAAGCTCCCCTGGCAGTGTCCAAGGCCAGGTTGGACGGGGATTGGAGCATCCTGGGACAGTGGAAGGTGTCCCTGCCGAAGGGATGGAACAGGATGGGGCTTGAAGATCCCTCCCAACCCAAACCAGTGTGGGATTCTGTGATTCCAGCTCAAGTGGGAAGACAGCCCAAAACTTCTCATCTGATCATTTCCCTTCTCCAAGCACGTGAGGAAAAAGAAAATAAATCAAAAAAATCCTTTGGAAATGAAGCAATGAAATGGCAGAATGGAATATTCCTGAGGAAAACCTGCAGGTATCTACCTGCCCTGCAAACACCTGCAAATGGAAGGGGAACACATCCAGGGACAATGGAAAACATTCTCCTGAGGAACAACGGAGCCACCTCTGCCTGCTGGGCTCTCCAGGAGTGCAAGGAACAGGGGGAGCACGACAGCCAAAAGCCAACTTTTATCCCCTGGCTGCTTACACAAGGATAAAAAAAAATTGCCTTGTCACAGAAACGAAAGAGGATTTGAGTGCAGCATTTGTGGCGCAAATCAGCTTAGAGAACCTGAAGTTCTCTGTTGATTGGGGGAAAACTCAGTGGGAAATGGGCAACAGATTGGATGGAGGGCTGGAAGCTCCAAAGCTTCCTTGGGTGGCCATGGGAGAGCCCAAAGCTCCTCAGCAGGTGGATCCTCCTGCAAGGGGAGCCTGGTGGCCACCACTGCCACCATCCCCAGTGTCCCCCAGGTCCAGGCAGTGCTGTGGCACAGCAGAGCCCATCACCACTGTGTGTCACTGTAGGCATTGAAACCGGAGTGGAGAAATGAGAGAATCGGGCTGCTGAGCAAAAACAACCCCAATGAGCAAAAAAAACACCCCAATGAGCAAAAAACAACCCCACTGGGCAAAACACGCCCCAAATAAGCAAAAAACAATCCTGCTGACCAAAAAACAACCCCATTGAGCAAAAAAAAATCTCACTGAGCAAGAAATAAACCCATTGAGCAAAAAAGAACCTCACCAAGCAAAAAACAGCCACTGAGCAAAAACAACCCCACTGAGCAAAAAACAATCCTACTGAGCAAAAACCAATCCCACTGACCAAAAACCAGTATCACTAAGTAAAATCAACCCCACTGAGCAAAAAACAACCTCACTGACCTAAACCAACCTCACTGACCAAGAAATAACCTCACTGAGCAAAAAACAACCCAAATGAGCAAAAAATTTAAAAAAAACCTCATTGAGTAAAAAAATCCCACCGAGAAAACCAAACCCCCCTCACAGCTTTTCACGCTGCTCTTCCTCTCCCAGATTCCAGGAGGAATTCCAAAACCAGGCATTCCATCATCCACCCCAGCCTGGGCTCCACTGATGGTCCGAGGGCGTGCAAGGTGCCAGGCACCACCCAGGAGAACCTGGGGGGACAGGTGGAGATGCTGGGGTGGCTCCACCACAGTGGCATCAGGCTCCCACCGATGGCACCCATGGGAGCCCAGATGACCTGGTACCACCAGGCTGTGCCACCCAGGCCTTGGTGGCATTTGTGAGCCTCAATTCTCACAGCCACAAGTGACAAAAAGAGCTGTGGGAGTTCGTGGAAGTGTCACAAGGTGGCATCTAAACCCTGAATGGCTGCTGGGAATATCAGAGTGACCATCAGCCAGTAAATGGGCAGCCAGAGTGACCATCAGCCTGTAACTGGGCAGAGTGGCCATCACCCATAACTGGGCAACCAGAGTGACCATCAGCCCATAAATGGGCAGCCAGAGTGACCACCAGCCCATAGCTGCACAGCAAAAGTGACCATCAGCCCATAAATGGGGAACCAGAGTGACCATCACCCATAACTGGGCAGCCAGAGTAACCATCACCTGTAACTGGGCAGAGTGACCATCATCTATAACTGGACAACCAGACTGACCATCAGCCCATAAATGGGGAATCAGAGTGACCATCACCCATAACTGGGCAGAATGACCATCAGCCCGTAGCTGGGCAATCAGAGTGACCATCACCTCATAGCTGGGCAGTCAGAGTGATCATCACTCCATAACTGGGCAGAGTGACCATTGCTTCATAAATGGGGAACCAGAGTGACCATCAGCCCATAACTGCCCAGTCAGAGTGACCATCATCCATAACTGGGCAGAGTGACCATCACTCCATAGCTGGGCACCCAGAGCTGGTGTGAGCAGGAACACACAATCTCCAAGCTCCTGCCCAAAATAAAACCACCCCAGTACCCAGAACCAATCCCAGGAGATACAAACGAGGAGATTTCCTTTGGGAAATTGGACAATGAGAGTGGTGGCTCTGCAGCCTCGCTGAGCCTTGTCACCAGCCAGGAGCTCCTCCAAGGTCCTGATCTGGAGGCTTTGTCCCTCCTAACTGAGCTAAGCCCAGATCTTGCTCATGCCCTGTGAAAATTCAGAGGAAAGGCCCAAAATGGGTGGGAGCTCACAGAGCTGAACTCTGCCAGGTCTGCTCTGCATGTTTCTCTCCCAGACCATCCCTGTCCTGTCCTGCTCTACCACAGGGATGGATGGGAGGTGTTGAACAATTCTCCTTCCTGAGGGTGCTTGAAGCTTCCCTCTGACCCCACCCTATATTTAGGAGTTTCTTTCTGAAAAAAAAACCCACAAAGTAGAAGTTGGGGCACCTGATTCACTCCTGGAAAGAGAAATTAATAAATGCATCCCAAAACCAAGCAGCTAATTAGGGTTTAGTCCTTTTCCACATTTCCCTGGACAGCTCAGCCTGGTTCATTTTGTTTGAAGGAGGCCCAGCCCAAAAAGGGGAAATAAAAATCACTGAGCAATCAGAGCCCACATGGCGCCAACGTCTCCTTTTTAGTACAACTCTTGCTCCTTTTCCTTTCTCCTGCTATTCCTTCTGGGGCTGGGCACTCTCTGGGACAGCAAACTGCATCCCAGATGTGGGCCTGGGATTCCTCTTCCATCATCTGCCCTGGTTTTAAGATGCAGATCCCTAAGCTCATCTGCACACCCAAATGAACATTTATTAACTGATTGAAGGAGAGCAAACCTCTGCAAATATTTGCATTATTGCTTCTGTGTTCCCAAGTTGCCATCTGATAGCAACGGATGGGTAAATCACAACAAATTCAAGTTTCAGATGAGAAAACTGGGAGTTTTGGACAGCTTTTCCTGTTGAATTGTCCCTGAGCCCAGAACCTTTTCAGATCAGACATCTTTTTGACCAAAAAGTGATATAAATCCCCACAAACTGCCTTTTATGAGATAAAGAATGTCCCAGCAGAGCAAGGACAGCCAGAAAAGCTTCATTGCAGTAATGCACATAAAGCTGTGTTGCAAATATTGCGCTGCAATACTTGGCCCCTCAGATCTGTCCCCTGGTGACTCTCAGGGACACGGCATTAAGTCCCCAACCTCCCTGTGGCCACGGCTGCTGGGGTGATTTATTGATCCCTCATCTCCAGGGTGATCATTGATCCTCCATCTCCAGGGTCTTCATTGATCCTCCATCTCCAGGGTGATCATTGATCCCTCATCTCCTGGGTGATCATTGATCCTTGATCTCCAGGGTATTCATTGATCCCTGATGTCCAGGATGATCATGGATCCCTCTTTTCCAGGATGATCATTGATCCCTCATCTCCAGAGTGATCACTGATCCCTGATCTCCAGCATGATCGTTGATCCCTCATCTTGAGGGTGATCTTGATCCCCCATCTCCAGGATGTTCATTGATCCCCCATCTCCAAAATGATCATTGATCCCTGATCTCTAGGGTGTTTATTGATCCCTCATCTCCAGGATGATCATTGATCCCCTATATCTAGGGTGATCATTCATCCCTGATCTTGAGGGGTTTTATTGATCCCTCCATCTCCAGGATGATCACTGATCCCTGATCTCCAGGATGATCATTGTTCCCTGATATCCAAGAGAGATAATTGATCTCTGATCTCCAGGATGATCATTGATCCCCCATCTCCAGGATGATCATTGATTCCCCATCTCCAGGATGATCATTGATTCCCCATCTCTAGGATGATCATTGATTCCCCATCTCTGCTGTCTCCCCTCTGACCCTGCTGTTGCTCTGGGCAGGTTCTGGGGCTCTCCAGCTCCCAGTGGAACCAGGAGTTCAGATGGTCCCAGCTGGCAGGAGAGGAAGGAATCATTCCAAGGAGAAGAGGAAGGAGTCATTCCCAAGGAGGAGAGGAAGGAATCATTCCAAGGAGGAGAGGAAGGAATCGTTCCCAGGGAGGAGAGGAAGGAATCATTCCCAGGGAGGAGAGGAAGGAATCGTTCCCAGGGAGGAGAGGAAGGAATCAATCCCAGGAATAATTTCTCAAGGTCTGACACCAATATTTGAAGTTTGGTGCATCCCACCGTGATTCTGCTCTGCTCCCCAGCCCCAGGATGGGCCTTGCTCAGGCTTGGGTTCCCCTCCCTTTATCCAAAGCCTGTCCTCAGCCAGGCTCTCTGATTCCTGCATTTCCCCCTGCAGCATCCCCATTAAACCAACCACAGACACCAACCTCAAACCATTCCGAGCAGGAAGCGGCGTAATCTGCCGTGCATTAAAGGTCTAAAAAAACCCTGCCTAATGTTCCAGGAGCCTCAAGCTGTTAAGCCAGTGCTTAACTCCGGTAATTCACCAGGAAGCCTCTCCCGTGGCACAGCCACCGAGTTGTTTTCGTTTTCTAATAACGAGCACGTGACCCAGGCATTTAATGAGTTCCCGAAATAACCCGACCGAAAGGCAAAATCTGAGAGGTTTGGCTGCCCAGGGAGGGGGAAAAAATTCATAATTAAAATAGTGAATGGGCAGAAGAATGAAATAAAGGCAGGGGGTGAGTATAAAAGCATTTGGGTGGAGCAGGGAGGGAGCTGCTTTCCATTCTCCAGGGGGGTTCAGTGTGACAGGAGCCAGCCAGCCTTGCAGGAGGTTCCTGGGGCTCTCCAGCCCTCTTCCCACTTCTTATCAGGAATTCCGAACCTCTCCAGCCGTCTTCCCAATTCTCATCAGGAATTCCGAACCTCTCCAGCCCTCTTCCCACTTCTCATCAGGAATTCTGAACCTCTCCAGCCCTCTTCCCACTTCTCATCAGGAATTCCGAACCTCTCCAGCCGTCTTCCCAATTCTCATCAGGAATTCCGAACCTCTCCAGCCCTCTTCCCACTTCTCATCAGGAATTCTGAACCTCTCCAGCCCTCTTCCCACTTCTCATCAGGAATTCTGAACCTCTCCAGCCCTCTTCCCAATTCTCATCAGGAATTCTGAACCCTCCTCTTGAATCCAACCCAGTAAGGATTTAAAAGAAGGACCAGGAGAATCACTGCCTTTATTACTGATGTCTCATTGTGTTTTTCTGGAATTGTGTCCTCACAAGGTGCAAGTGGAGGGATCAGAATTCCTTAAATGGTGTGGAGGGAGAAGGAAAAGAGTCTGCATGTTCTGTGAACTCCCTGCTGCAGGGAAGATGGATAACCCATGGTCCCCCTTCCCACTTCTCATCAGGAATTCTGATCCCTCACCCTGGACTGGACTCAGTGAGAATTTAAAGGAAGGACCAGGAAAATCCCTGACTTTGGGAGCACTTTCTCCCCTGTGAACATCAAAGCCCATCCCAGATGTTACTGAGGCCTGATTGTGTTGTTCCAGAGTTGTACAAAAAGTGCAAGTGGAGGGATAGGGGGGATAAATGGTGAGGGAAGAGAAGGAAAAGAGTCTGCAGGGTCTGCAACCTCCCTGCTGCAGGGTGGATAACCACAGTCCCATATCCCAGCTGGGTCTGGAATTACTGCTGATCCCAAAGAGCCATCACCAAGGTAGATTCAGTTTTAAATTCTGGAAAAGCCTGAGATTTAAATAGTTTGGGAGTTAATTTTAAATCCAAGCTGGGGTGTGAATCTACCTTCTGTCCATCCTCCTCTCATTTCTGCCTCCCATGTCTCACAGCAGGGAAAACAGCAAAACCCTGGAACAGAAACTCCCTTTGGAGCAAGAGAGACCCTGGCAGTGCCAGAACTGCTCTGGGGGTGGGGATGGGAATTCCAGCTGGACACATTCCTGACACAGCAGCAAGGGGGGACTGCACAGGACTGGGATCAGGATGCTCACCAAGGTTGGGAAAAGGATGCTCACCAGGACTGGGAACAGGAGTCACCAAGTGTCTTGATTTGAACAGCCAGGTGTCTGCTGAGGAATGCAGGAGCCTCCCTTGAAATGGAAAATGCAAATCCTCTCCCTCCAAATTATAGTAAATTTTAAATTAAGGGGCTCTCAGATAAAGATATGGGAGCAAGAATAACAGTTCTTTATTAGGGAAATTAAAAATACAAATGCAATAGTGCAAACAAACCCTGTCAGAGTGGGAGCAGGCCCTGGCCCGCTGTGGCTCAGGCTGTGGCACAGCCCCATCCCATGGGGGCTCAGCCCTCCTGCAGTGCCAGCTGTGGCTCTGCTGCAGCAGGGATCCTGCACAAGGGGGGAGTTTTCCTCTGCAGCTCCAGGGCTGCTGCAGATGGGCCTGGGCTCCCTCTGGCCATGCAGGGCAGCAGAAAGCTGCTCCTCTGGCAATGCAGGGGGCAAAGGCTGCTGTGCTGTGCCAGGCTCAGATTGGATCCAGGGAGGAATGCTTGGCTCCTGCCCTGGGCGCAGCATCTGCCCATGGGATGCTGGAATTGGATCAGCCCTGCAGGGACACTCAGTGGCCATGGAGAGCAGAGATCTCCTGGAGGGAGGATTGGCTGTGGGAGAGATCAAGAAAACTGCCCCAAGAACAGCAGAGAACTGCCCCAGCTCTGACAGGTGGGCACAGAACACACAGCCCAGAAAAATCTTGCATTTCCAACCTAAAACACATTGTCACCAAAGTTGGGAAGAGGATCCTCAGTAGGAAGGGAAGAAGAGCCTCAGCAGGTTGGAAATCTGGGACACAGAACATCTCCCCACACCCTGGCCTTGGTTTCTTGGGAGGGACCTCTGGCCATGCCCAGGCCCCGGTCCCATGGAAGTTGGAGGTTTGTGTGTATCCAGGTGCCTCCACCAGGAAGGACACTTGGACATTCTGGAGTCTCCTCGGAGCCCCAAATGCAGAAGTTTGGGGAGTGGGGCAGCCCCAGCTGCAGGTCAGGATCCCACCCTGAGGCTGATCCCTGGCTCAAGGTTTGCTGATCCAGCCCAGGCTGGCCCTGCAGGAAGGAGGAAATGAGCTCAGCCAGGAGCTGAGGGGCAGCCTCAGGCAGGAGCTCCAAGAATGGATTTTAAAAGGTTGAATAAACACTAAGCTGGGAGATCTGACCAGAAATATTGATTATTTACACCAAAAAAATTCCATTTGACATTCCATGGACCAAACCCTAGGACAAATCCACAGAGGCTCCGGTGCCCACAGCACCTCCAGAGCTGCACTGGGCCCCATCTCCACCCACTGATGGATTTGGGATGAACATCTGATCCCAGGACACACTCCCTGCCCAGCCAGGCCTGGCTTGGAACTCCCCCAAATTTCATTTTCACATTGAAATATTTCTGCACATTTCAGTCATTTGGGTTTGGGGAATTTTAGAGGTTTTTTGGTTGGATTTTATTTTGTTTGGTTTCTTTTTTAACAGTAGAAGAGCTAAGAAAACTTGTGATTATTCTTTTTTAAGCTTAAAACCTGCCTGAATATTTCATTTCAAATCAGGCTCGGGGAAAGTAAATTACATTTTGGCCAAAGGCCAACTCTTGAATTTCTAATTAATTGAATCAAACTTTTTCATGGTGGAACCCTTGATAATTCCTATAAACAATTTCCCTGGAAAGACAGTCAGGGAGAGCCCTGCACCAAATCAGACAGAAATGAGCAGGGAGTTCAAAGGATTTGTTCTCATTAACCCTGGAGAAAATGAGTTCAGCCAGGAGCTGAGTGGCAGCTGCAGGTAGGAGCTCCAAAAATGGATTTTAAAAGGTTGAATAAACACTGAGCTGGGAGATTTGGCCCGAAATATTGATTATTTACACCAAAAATATGCATTTGATATTGATATCAAGCAGTGACCAGCACACAGGGGAATTCAAGCATGAAAGAATTTGGATCTCTATTAAACCTACTGATTAAAACTGAAATTAATAGCCCAGCTTGCCTAAAACCAGGCCTATTTTTATCAGTCTCAGTGAAAGACGTGGCCAGTCCATTGGAATTCCTTTAATTCCTTGGGGTGGGATAACAAAACCCCACATCTCTGGTACACACCAAGAACTGACATTTAGAATAAATAACAGAAATCCCCATTAATCCCCATTTTATCAGGGAATATCTGTTTGATTCCCAGCTGAATAGCTCCTGTGGGAGCAGAAATTAGGGAAATTTGTGGAAATATCAATTCCAGGAATAATTAATTGGTTAAAGAGCTCAGGAGCATCACACTCAGGGGACTTGGAGGTCCCTGAGAGGGAAAAGTTCTCTGCCCTGGAAAGGTCCCACTGCTCCTCCTGCTCCCAAAAAATATCCCAGGGCACCCATTCCATCAAATTTTGGGGCAGATTTGGTTCTGCAGGATCCTCCAGCTGGAATCTGGTCCCAGTGGTGCTGTTCTAACACAAAATATTCTGTTTTCATGTATTCCCCTTTTCCTCATCAAGGGGGGATCCTCGGAGCTTCCTGGCAGGGAAAGCCTCGCCCAGGAATGCTGGCAGATCACAATTCCCAATTCCTGAAGGGTGGGATGGAGAATCAGCCCCAAAAGGGGCCTGGGGTGCACAGGGAGAGCAGGAAATTGGAATTTAGGGCCTCTCCAGTTGCCCTCGGGCATTCCCAGCCCCAGGTGCCTCATGCCAATAATGAATTATTTAAATTTATCAGCTAAATTAAGAATAAAACCCCAAAACAGTAAAATGTGTCTTTGGTTCAAGGGAAAATCTCTTATTAATAAAAAAATAAACCTCTGTTTAGATAAGCTCAAGGATGGAAACAGAGACAATGAATTTCTTTAGTATTGGGTGTAAAATCAGCAGGAATTGGCATTTTGGAGAAACAGGAGATGGTGGAAAATTATGCAGGAAAGCTCCAGACTAAGTAGATTAAATCTCTCTCAGAAGATGGGAGAAATAAGCAGAGAAAAAGCAAAGAAAGGCAAAAACAAAGGATCCTAAAGGAAGTTAAAAGGGAGAATCCCCTTTAAAGAAAGAGAAAAATAAAGGATCCCAAAGTAAGTTGGATCTCAAGGATTGGGGAACAGTGTTATAAAAATAACAAAGCCAAACTGAATTATAGGCTGCAAAGAAAATGATGAAAGCCAATAAGGAAAAGGAAGAGGGAGTGGGAAAAAAGAAAAGGACAGGAAAAGGAAAAGGGAAAAAAGGAAAAAGAAAAAAAAGGAGAAGGAAAAAAGGAAAAAAGGAAAAAAGGAGAAAAGGGAAAAGGAAAAGGAAAAGGAAAAGGAAAAGGAAAAGGAAAAGGAAAAGGAAAAGGAAAAGGAAAAGGAAAAGGAAAAGGAAAAGGAAAAGGAAAAGGAAAAAGAAAGAAGAAAAAGGGAAAAGGAAAAGGGAAAAGGCTTTAGAAACAGCACTGGGAGTAGAGAGCTGAAGTCTGTCCTTCTTAAACCCATCCAGGAGAATTTTAAAATCCCTAAAAATCATGGATGAAACAAAACAAACCCAAGACTTTTTCAGAATGAGCACCCACCTCAGCACGGGAAGCAGCTGGGCTGTGAAAGCCAAACTCAAGCCAAGCCTAACCCAAACTCAGACCTGGGTTTGATCAGCTAGGACAGACCAACTGCTCCTGAGCCCGGTTATCCCTCATGGAGGGACTCAGGGAACAGATCCCAGGTGTGAGGAAAAGCCTGGGAGCAGATTTGGCAGGGACCCCTGTCCTGCGTGGCCAGAGATAAACACAGACCCTGCTGTGTTTGGTTTAGCAGGAACAGAACAGCACAACTGTGAAATAGCCCAGGTGAGACCTCACAGCTTCCTTTCCTGGTAACATCCTGCTTGGATCGAGAAAATATCCCAGTAAAATTCCATGTCCAGCATCCCAGGATGGATCTTTGCACACTGTTGAGCCAGTGAAAGACGTGGCCAGTCCTTAGGAATTCCTTCAATTCCTTGGGATGGGATAACAAAACCCCACATCTCTGGTACACACCAAGAAATTGCACTCAGACATTCAGGTCCCTTTGTTGCCCCCAGGGCTTGCAGTTCCTGGGCTCCCACCCAGAGCTCAACCTCTGCCCCCAAACTCCTCAACACTGTCTTGGTTTGGAAAGCCAGGTGTGCTGAGGAAGGCAGGAGTCTCCCCTGAAATGGAAAATGCAAACCCTCCCCACCCCTCTGAATTGCTATAAATTTTAAATTTTTAAATTTTAAGGCAAAAATATGGGAGCAGGAAATGACAGTTCTTTAATAGGGAACAAAATAAAATTATAAAATAAACAATGCAGTGAACCAAACCAACACTGCCAGAGTCAGAACCCAAGCTGACACCCTGTGGGTCAGGCTGTTGGCAGCAGTCCCATTGGAATTGTGGCTCAGCCCTCCTGCAGTGTCAGGGCTGGTTCTGCTGGAGCAGGGATCCTGGAGAAAGGTGCAGTCTCTGCCTCTGAAGATCCAGGGCCAGAGGCAGCTGCTGTTCCTCTGGGCAATCCAGTGCAGAAGCCGTGCTGGTGTTCCAGAATCTCCAGATTCTATCCGGGTAGGAATGCTTGGCTCCTCCCTCTGGGCTCCCAATGGGATGCTGTAGTTCTTATCAGCCATGCAGGGACATTCAATGGCTGTTATCAGCAGGTGTCCCCCTGAGGGAGGAGTGGGTGTGGAAGAGATAAGGAAAGCTGCCCACTTGACAAAAAGCAATTGCCATACAGATGGCAAATAGAATCCATCTTGCCTTGCAGTCTGGAACAAACACTGTCTTTGAATTTTGTGTCCTGTATCTTCTCCAGCAAATTCCAGGGAAGAATCCCCAGGAGATGGAGATTCCTTTTGGACCTCGCTCTTTCTCAGCAGTTCTTTCACAGCACAGCAGCAGCAGTGATTCTGCGCAGGATCACTGAGCTGGGTTTAAAATTCAAACAGACATTGATCCTGCATCTCAGATTGATGCCTCAGGATTCAGCTTTTCTATTTTTCAGGTTCTGTCATGCTTTAGTGTGTGGGTCTGGGCTTCACATTATGGGATGTTGAGCTCTCTGCACAGAGCAGGGAGACAAAACAATTCCTGCTCCAGCTGGGGACCAAGGACAAATGATCCAAATCTCAGCCCAAGAGCACAAACAACGTGGGGTGGAGAGAGAAAAACAAGCAGGATGGGACTGAACGGGCTGGGGCTGGAATGGGACAATGAACTGCAAGGTGCAAATGGAGCAGAACTGATCACAGGGAGAGAGCCCGTGCCCGTTGTGCACTTTGGGACCATTTTGGTTCATCTTGGGTGCAGCCCTGGCTGGGCTCTGGTGCTGCCCAAGGTGGATCCACTGAGGCCTTTTAATAAATCCCTGCTTTATTCTCCAGCTCTGTCCTAGATCAGCCTTTCCAAGGCACCAAGAGAAGCTCATCCCATCCCTGGCAGTGCCCAAGGCCAGGCTGGACATTGGGGCTTGGAGCACCTGGGACAGTGGGAGGTGTCCCTGCCATGGCAGGGGTGGCACTGGATGGGATTTCCAACCCAAAACCAACTTGAATTTGGTTTTCACAGCCCAGCTGCTTCCCATGCTTAGGTGGGTGTTCATTCCTGAAAAAATCTTGGAATTTTTTTGTTTCATCCATGATTTTTAGGGATTTTTACATCCGTAATTTTGATTCTGTGATTCCAACCCAATTTCTGAAATAATTCATTACCACACACTTAATTTACATTATTAGGTCCTGAGAATCAGCAGAGGAGCCACAGATGAGCCTCACAATAAAACAACCCCTAATAATCAATATTGTGGATAAAAATAAATAGGATAAAACAGGGTGTTCCCATCTCCCACTGCCATCACACCTTTCCTTTCCCAGCTCTGGCAATGTTTTATTTTCCCCTTGAATTGCACAAACTTCTCCAGAGGATTCGTTCTTCAGCAGGAAAACCCAACTGTCCCTGGTGACCTCCTGCAAAAAGGGAAAAACGCCTCAGGGCAGGGTTTTTCCTGAGTTGTTTTTGTTATTTAGAGAAAAACTTTTAACTGTTCAATAAATCAGACAAGGGGAGGGGGTGAGTGCATCCGTTTGTCAATAAATTCACACAAGGATAAGAAAACGTGGCAAAGGAAGGCAGGGCTTTCACAGGCTCCTCAGGAATTTTATCGAGGGAAATTGGATCCAGAAATAGGAAAAATAGGGTTGGAAAAAAACAGGGTTTCTACAAGGAAAAACAGCCAGAAGTGGGCAAAAGATGAACTGTCAGGATGGTACCAAAATTCACATTATACAGGATCCAAACCAGGATCCATCATACCAGCATGGTCAAAAAATTCACATCATACCAGGATGGGCCCAAAATTCACATTATGCCAGGATCCAAACCAGGATCCATTAAATCAGGATGGGCAAAAATTTCAAATATTCCAGGATCCAAATCTTTCCCAGGGCCCGGTCCCAGCTGTTTGTGGTCTTCATTCAGGTGCCATCCTCGCCTTCCCAGCCCAAACCATTTCCCTGGAATTCATCTGCTGGGAAATTGAAAATATTGAACAGTGTGAAACTCTCAGTAGGGTTAGGATGGATTTTGGGGAGGGATGGTTCACAGCCAGAGCTCCCAGCAGAGGAACCATTTAATATCTCAGGAAGCCACATTTTCATATTAATAAAATAGCATTAAAAGAAATATTATATAATAAATATATTAAAAGGTCATAAAAATATATAAAATATATATAAAATATATAATAATAAATACTATATAAATACATATGAATAATCTAAATATAATTATAATATTATAATGAAATATAATAATATATAATAAAACAATGTAAGCAATATATTAATTTATATATAATACATTAGTAATATATAATATAATGTAATGTAATGTAATGTAATATAATATAATATAATTTGCATGTAATATAATATGTTTTGCATGTAATATAATTTATTTATACAAAATATTGTATATAATAATAAAATAATATTGAAGGCTGAATAAAATATTATTGAAGATTCCCGTCCAAACATTGCCCCAACCAGGTTTAAGCCCCAAGCCAAGGAAATTCTGGGGTGTCCAAGGATCCCCAAGGCTGCCAGAGCTCCAGGAGCGTTTGGGCACTGCCCCCAGGGTGGGATTATTGGGGTCCAGGACCTGGACTGGATCATCCTGTGGGTCCCTCCTACTCAGGACATCCCCTAAATCTATAATAAAAAAGTTTTAAACTCACTAAACTCACCCGAGCTCAGTGAGGAGCAAAAATCCCTCACCAAGGCACTTCAAAGCCTGACCCTGCTCCAGAGGTTCTGGAAGTTCCCCCTGCACATTCCCACAGTAAAATATTCATTTTTCCCCTTCTGCTCCTTTGAGTTTCATCCTTTGAAGGGCTCTGCCAGTGCTTTGCTGCTCTCCAAACACCAAATTGGGAAGTTTTAATTAGCAGCTCTGCTCCCCGAGTGCCCAAAGCTGGGATTGATGCTCTGGATTCTCCATGGAAAGGCTGGAAAAACATTGGGAATGAGGAGGAACTGCAGACCTGGCAACCCTGCCTGATGGGCAGTACTGTAGAGGTTTATTAATTGAAATATTTATTTATTTCAGCATTTATTTATGTTGATATTTATTTATTTAAAATATTTATTTATTTAAATTTATTTAAATTTTTGCTAAATTTTTAAATAATTGAATTTAAATTCCTCCTAACGCTGAAATGAATTGAATCTCTTTAAACCGTGTGTGTTGTCGCACGTTGAAGGAGCTCAGCTCACTGCAGCTCTGAGCAAAAATAGCAATTCCTGGCACTGGGAATAGCTGGAGGCAGCAGCTGATCCCTGTCACCTGCCCGGGCTGTCCCAGCACCAGCGGGGACAGCAGCAGCTCCAGCTGGGGATGGGGAAAATGAGCCCAAAAATGAAGGGACAGCATCCAAAAATGCAGGGAAATGATGCAGAAATGCAGGGAAATGAGCCAAAAAATATGCAGGAAAATTACTCAAAAATGCAGGGAAATTATTCAAAAAAGATGCAGGAAAATGAGGCAAAAAAAGCAGGGAAATGACCCCTAAAAACATGTAGGAAAACAACACAAAAATATGCAGGAAAACTACACAAAAATGCAGGAAAATAACCCCAAAATGATGCAGGAAAACAACTGGAAAATTCAGGAAAATTACCCAAAAATATGCAGGAAAATTGCCCCTAAAAACATGCATGAGAACAAGCCCAAAATGCAGGAAAACCACCCAAAAATATGCAGGAAAAGGACCCAAAAAGATGCAGGAAAACCACTCAAAAATGCAGGGAAATTATGCAGAAATTAAGGAAAACTATTGAAAAAATATGCAGGAAAATGACCCTTAAAAACATGCAGGAAAACAAGCCAAAAACATGCAAGAAAAGAACCCCAAAAAGTTGCAGAAAAATTACCCAAAAAGATGCAGGGAAAGGACTCAAAAATTCAGGAAAATTACCCAAAAATATGCAGGAAAATGACTCAAAAATGCAGGAAAATTACCCCAAAAACATGCAGGAAAATAACCCCAAAAAGATGCAGGAAAACTACACAAAAATGCAGGAAAATGACCCAAAAATGCAGGAAAATTACCCCTAAAAACATGCATGAGAACAAGCCCAAAATGCAGGAAAAGCACCCAAAAAAGATGCAGGAGAAGATCCAAAAATATGCAGGAAAACCACTCAAAATGCAGGGGAATTATGCAGAAATTAGGGAAAATTACTGCAAAAATATGGAGGAAAATGACCTTTAAAAACATGCAGGAAAACAAGACAAAAATATGCAAGAAAAGAACCTCAAAAAGTTGCAGAAAAATGACCCAAAAATATGCAGGTAAAGGACTCAAAAAATACAAGAAAATGATCCAAAAAGATGCAGGAAAACCACCCAAAAATGCAGGAAAATTATTCGAAAAGATGCAGGAAAATCACCCAAAAGAGATGCAAGAAAACAACCCAAAGATGCAGGAAAGCCACCTAAAAAAAGATGCAGAAAAATTAACCAAAAAGATGCAGGAAAATGGGGAAAAAAATCAGGAAAATTATGCAAAAAAGATACATGGAAATTATGCAAAAAAGATGCAAGGAAATGACCCAAAAGTATGCAGGAAAATAATGCAGGAAAGCTGCTAAAAATATGCAGGAAAATGACCTCAAAAAAGAGTGTAAAACTTTCAATATTTTAATCTCAGCTCTTTCCAAGGAATTCCAAATTAATAATCACTTAAATATTATTAATTTTATTAAAGGGAGAGCTGGGGGTGTTGCAATAGGACACAAAATAAAACGATGCAGACACTGGAACTTCCAGGTAAGAAGAAGGGAAGTTTATTTCCTGGCTCCAACATTTATAGACTTTCCAAAGTGACAGTAGATTGGAGGATGACAGTGCCACCTCTCCAATGACACTGGACAAACCAACAGCCCATCAAATTTCTTTTCCCCTAGAGAGGAATGTAAAACCAATAATTATTTACATAGAAGTGTGAGAAACTTCATTACAAGAATGTAAATATGAGAAGGCTCAGAAGAAGTTAGGAGAACAGGGGGACACTGGGGGTGCTGCCCTGGAGAGGAGAAGGCTCCAGGGAGAGCTGAGAGCCCTTGCAGGGCCTGAAGGGGCTCCAGGAGAGCTGCAGAGGGACTGGGGACAAGGATGGAGGGACAGGAGCCAGGGAATGGCTGCCAGTGCCAGAGGGCAGGGCTGGATGGGATCTTGGCAATTGGGAATTGTTCCCTGGCAGGGTGGGCAGGGGCTGGGCTGGAATTGCCAGAGCAGCTGTGGCTGCCCCTGGAGCCCTGGCAGTGCCCAAGGCCAGGCTGGACATTGGGGCTGGCAGCACGGGGATGGAATGGAATGGAATGGAATGGAATGGAATGGAATGGAATGGAATGGAATGGAATGGAATGGAATGGGATGGAATGGGATGGGATGGGATGGGGTGGGATGGGATGGGATGGGATGGGATGGGATGGGATGGGATGGGATGGGATGGAACGGAATGGAATGGATTGGGATGGAATGGAATGGAATGGAATGGAATGGAATGGAATGGAATGGAATGGAATGATTGGGATGGAATGGAATGGAATGGAATGGAATGGAATGGAATGGAATGGAATGGAATGGGGTGGAATGGAATGGAATGGAATGGAATGGAATGGAATGGAATGGAATGGAATGGAATGGAATGGGGTGGAATGGGATGGGATGGAATGGGGTGGAATGGAATGGAATGGGGTGGAATGGAATGGAATGGAATGGAATGGGATGGAATGGGATGGAATGGAATGGGGTGGAATGGGGTGGAATGGGATGGAATGGAATGGAATGGAATGGAATGGAATGGAATGGAATGGAATGGGATGGAATGGAATGGAATGGATTGGGATGGAATGGAATGGATTGGGATGGAATGGAATGGGATGGAATGGAATGGAATGGAATGGAATGGAATGGAATGAGCATGAAATGTTCCCTGGGCCCTGCTTGGGTTTGCAGACAAGCCCTTTTCCAACACATGCAAAACAACCAAAACCTTAGGAAAATGGACATTTTAGACACATTCAAACACCTCAATCCTGCTCTCCCACCTTCCTCCTCCTCCTGAGCCAGGAGAAGGAAAACCCCCAGAAAAAGCAGCAGCTGGGTTTGTCTGGAGCAAGGAACAATGGGATTTGCAGGCAATTAAAATCCCAATTTGCTGTAAACCATCCCAGGCAGCCCTCACTGATTGCTGTCAGCAGCTGCAGAGGACGAGGCCGGGCCCATTTCCCTTCCAGCCACTTCCCTCCCCAGGATCCTTGGCAAACTCCGAGTGCAGAAGGAAAATCCTTCTCCAGTCATCCAAAAGCAACAATTTGGGCTTTTTTTAAAATAATTCAAAACATCAGCAGTGGTGGGAAAAACTGCCCAGAGCCCCAGGGCTTTGTGTTGATTCCACAGAGGGGCTGGCAGGGATCCCCCAGCACAGCCAGGGATGCATTTCCTTCAAAATTACCCATTCGAATTGCTCAAAAATTCCCATTTTTCAGCAGTTTTGCACACCCAGGATTGTGTGAATATATAGAATGTGCACGTGTGTGTGTGTGTATTTATATATTATAAATTATATTTTTCATAATATTATAAATTATATACTTATATATTATTTCTATATTTATATATTTGTGTACTTACATATATGTGTGTGTGTTTATATATTTCTAAACATATAACATATTTATTAATAAGTATAAATAGATATATTTATTTATCAGTATAAACCTATTTATTTATAATTTATATTTTTAATTTAATTTAATATTTAATTTAATTTATTTATTTTATATTTATCTATCTATATATATAATTTATAATTTCTAAACTTATTTATAATTTCTAAACTTATTTATAAGTATAAGCATATATATATTTATTTATAAGTATAAACATATCAACAAGTATTTATTTATAAGTATAAAATAAATATCTAAATATATATTTATATGTGGGCTTTTTTAAAATTTTCTATTTATTTATTTCTATATTTGGGAGTGGTTCAGCAGGTTCACCTCACATGCCACACCCCAAACCCAGGAGTTCTTTTGGGTGCCAAATTCCCTTCCCTTTCCTCAGCCCCCCAGGTTCCTCAGATTCCCATTTCCCAGGCTTTTTGTGGCACAGAGATTCACATTTGTCACAGCCACAAGCTGGGATCAGCTGGGAATTTGTCACCTGGTCAAGGGACAGGATTGCAGCTCCCCAGGCACTGTAAATTGATTTTTGTCTCCCTCTGATTGATCCCAGTCCTCCTTTGGGGCAGCAGCAGCTGTGAAAGTGGTGGAAAAGGGATTTTTCTGGGGGGGAGAATCCTGGTGGATTCAATGCTTTGTGTGCAAACCCTGCCAGGGGTGGCCCTGCAGCTCAGGGGACAGGGGGGACAGAGGTGATGAATTCGCTGTGAGCCAGGGAAAGGCTCAAATCCCAATAAAATGATGGAATTATGGGAATTCCAATGATGCTGGACAGCAGATATGGGAGCTGAAGGAGGCTTGGAACTCAATTTCCCACTGAATTCCCCTCGTGCCAACCTCCCCCTCCTCTCCATCACCAGAGGAACACTTTGGTGTGGTCTCAGGTCTTTCCAGAGCCTCCTGTTTCCTCTTGGGATCCCTTGGCAGAGCTGGACATCCCCAGAGTGGGATTGTCCTGGTTTGAACAGCCAGGTGTCTGCTGAGGAAGGCAGGAGCCTCCCTTGAAATGGAAAATGCAAACCCCCTCCCTCTGAATTATAAATTTGAAATTAAGGGGCTCTCGGGTAAAGATATGGGAGCAGGAATAGCAGTTCTTTAATAGGGAAGAAAGTTAAAATAAAATAAAATTGCAGGTATATAAAACAAAGCGGTGCCAGAGTGGGAGCAGGCCCTGGCACGCTGTGGCTCAGGCTGTGGCACAGCCCCATCCCATGGGGGCTCAGCCCTCCTGCAGTGCCAGCTGTGGCTCTGCTGCAGCAGGGATCCTGCACAAGGGGGGAGTTTTCCTCTGCAGCTCCAGGGCTGCTGCAGATGGGCCTGGGCTCCCTCTGGCCATGCAGGGCAGCAGAAAGCTGCTCCTCTGGCAATGCAGGGGGCAAAGGCTGCTGTGCTGTGCCAGGCTCAGATTGGATCCAGGTAGGAATGCTTGGCTCCTGCCCTGGGCGCAGCATCTGCCCATGGGATGCTGGAATTGGATCAGCCCTGCAGGGACACTCAGTGGCCATGGAGAGCAGAGATCTCCTGGAGGGAGGATTGGCTGTGGGAGAGATCAAGAAAACTGCCCCAAGAGCAGCAGAGAGCTGCCCCAGCTCTGACAGGTGGGCACAGAACACACAGCCCCAGCCACATCTTACAACCCAGGACAGGGAGGAAGGGGATGAGAACATCCTGGTGCTCCTTAAATCCTGTTCTGCTCCCATCCTCCCAGGACAGCCTCAGGATCCTCCAGCAAAAGTTGCCCAAATCCCCAGGGATCTGATTCCCAACTGCAGTCAGAGGTGGTGCCAGGGAATATTACTGCAGGTTCCAGGAGGTTTGGGATTGTTTTAGAGGCTGGGGCTGGTTTGGGGACCAAGCTGCTCTTTAGTGCCTTTTATTCACATTTAAAGCCAAACTTCACGCATCTTGGTTTTCTGTTCAGCTCTGAGCTTCTCATGGAATCCCAGAATCCCTGAGGCTGAAAAAGCCCTCTGAGATCAGATCCAGCCATTCCCTGTGTCACCAAGTGCCACATCTGGGGCTGAAACCCATCCAGGGATGGGACCTGTGCCAATCCTTGCGATGTTTAATATGACATTCATAGATTTAAGCTGAGTTTAATGATGCCCCAAAGTTTGGGGCATCAAATTCTGGAATTTCAGAATAATTTCAGTCCTTCCCATGTAAGAAATCGCATTATATTGAAATCCTCCATCCTGGTGTGCTGATAAACCCTCCGTAAATATTCATTTCATGGAATCCCAGAATTCTGGAGGCTGGAAAAGCCCCCTGAGATCAGATCCAACTATTCTCTGTGTCCAACCATTCCCCATGTTCCCAGGTGCCACATCCAGGGCTTTGAAACCCCTCCAGGGACGGATCCTGTGCCAATCCTTGTGTATTGAAGCTGAGTTTAATGATGTCCCAAAGTCTGGGGCAGAAAGCTGACCCTCAAATTCCGGAATTTGGGAAGGATTTCAGTCCTTCCCATGTCCCAAATCCCTTTAACTGGAACCCCTCCTTCCTGAGGTGCTAATGAGCCTCCCTGAGACTCCTTCTTGGCCAAGGCTCCTTCCAGCTGAAGATTTTCTGCCAAAGCAGCTCCTAATTTAGAACTGCTCTGTCTTAACTCGAATTTCTACTCAATTGACCTCCCGGGCTCCTTCCTCAGTCATTCCATGGAAAATATGCTCCGTGTGCAATTCCCAGCTTGGCTTTTTTGGGGGTTTATTTATTTATTTTGAACTTCTCAGCTCCTGCAGACTCCAGTCCGGAACATGAAAATTATTCCTGGGCTTTTTTTGGGGTTTTTTTTTGCTGTCTATTACCCAGGGTGTCATCGCTGCCAGACTTGGCCAACTCAGATATCACTCGGAATTGGGATCAAAGTACAGGAAAAAAGGGAAGAAAAGCAGGAAAATGGAGCAGTTTGGTCTCCCACAGGTGCCCTGCAGTGACACCCTCCCCCCAAAAAAAAAAGAGAATTAAATGTTTTTTGTGGCTTTTAATGCAGATTTATTACAAATTAATTCATGATGCAACAAATTAATTAAATTTCCAGCTCTGGCCTCGCCAAGGTGCCACAGAGCTGCAGCATCCCCCAGCTTCAGTCTTGAATAAAAATAATAGAAATAATTATGGAAATAATTATAAATTATAAATAATTTAATGTCCTTACCTCAAAAATGAAGAAGGGTCAAGCCTGGGGGATCTGTGTGGGGATTTCT
This sequence comes from Zonotrichia albicollis, assembly GCF_047830755.1. Lineage (NCBI taxonomy): Eukaryota > Metazoa > Chordata > Aves > Passeriformes > Passerellidae > Zonotrichia > Zonotrichia albicollis. The sequence continues at coordinate 6,675,822 of NC_133838.1, read as the reverse complement.
CCAGAGTTCTCAGGATTTCTCTGGAATTTTTCAGGATTTCTGCATCCAAAGGATCTCAAAATTGGCTGAAAGAGAAATCCATGGGTGATCCTTGGGAATCCCTTCTTGGGTTGGGGTTTCCTCCTTGGGTTTGGGGTTCCTTCCTTGGTATCCCCCTTTGGGTTTGGGGTTCCCTTTTTGGGATCCTCCTTGGGTTTGGGGTTCCTTCCTTGGTATCCCCTTTTGGGTTTGGGGTTCCCTCCTTGGGATCTCCCTTTGGGTTTGGGTTTCTGTCCTTGGAATCCTCCCTTGGATTTGGGCTTCCCATATTGGGATCCCCCTTTGAGTTTGGGGTTCCCTCCTTAGGATCCCCCCTAGGATTTGGGCTTCCTGTATTGGGATCCCCCTTTGAGTTTGGGGTTCCGTCCTTGGGATCCCCCTTTGGCTTTGAGGTTCCTTTCTCAGGATCTCCCTTGGGTTTGGGGTTCCTTTCTCAGGATCCCCCTTTGGGTTTGGGGTTCTGTCCTTGGAATCCCCCTTTGGCTTTGAGGTTCCTTTCTCAGGATCTCCCTTGGGTTTGGGGTTCCTTTCTTAGGATCCTCTCTTGTGTTTGGGTTCCCTCCTTGGACCCCCACTTTGGGTCTGGGGTTCCTTTCTCAGGATCTCCCTTGGGTTTGGGGTTCCCTCATTGGATTCCCCTTTGATTTTGGGGTCCCCTTTTTTGGGATTCCCCCTTGGGTTTGGGGTTCCTTTCTCAGGATCCCCCTTGATTTTGGTCTCTTTCTTCCTCTGAGGAACAGCTGAGCTTAAACCAGAGCTGGTTTTATTCCCTTAAAAAGGGAATAAAACCTCTCCCCAGCCTGCAGGAATGATGAATTCCTGATGTTTTTCAGGAACTCTGAGGGAAATTTCTCCCAGGAATCCCCACTCTGAGCTCCAACACCATCAACCCTAGACTAACAAAGCTGTTGCAGATGTTTGAGTCCTCGGGATTTTTCAGAGTCTCCATCAGAGCTCACCTCATTAAAACCCCATCTCTTTCAACCTGAATCGTGTCCAATTTCCCAAAATTCCAACCATTTTTGGAAAAACCAGGAGGATCTGCTGCTCAGGGCATTTTCCCTGCCGTCTTTTTGAGCACATCACATTTTGTGTCCAGGTGGGACACAAAATTCACATTCACATTCTCCCTGGTACCACAGGGAGACTTGAGCATCAGCAAAGATCCTGTTCCAAATTGGATCGTTTGGAATTTCCCAATCAGGAAATTTGGGGCATCAACTGGAATTTTTTGGGCATTTGGAAGATGCTCAGCTGAGAGTACCTGACACAACAGGATGGCCAAATGTTAATAGAGGGATTAATAGAAATAATAGAATTAAAAATTAACAGAATTTTAAATTCCTTAATTCCTTTTAAAATCTACATGGAAGCTGTTGCATTTTTTGTGGTTTGTCAGTGTGTGAGGACAAATTGAGGTTTCCCAGATGTTCCTGAGGCAAGGAATGAGGCCACAGGCATGGGTTGAACCTCATTCCCCAAATCCCACACCAGAACCTCCTGGAACAAGCCAGAACCAGCCCAGGAAGGTGCAGATCAGACTCTACCTTGTACTCCTCAAGAAAACCCAGAAATTCCCCATTTAGGAGAGAAATTTAATTAAACTGCTCCATTTTTAATCTGGCTGTTTAAATACAGGAATGAGAGGCTGGGTTTTTATGGATGTCAGGAGGAACATCAGTTTCAGGTTCCGTGCAAACCACAGAGGAAGTGTTTTCATTTCCAACCTGCAGCGTTTCTCCTCAGCTGAAATAACCATTTTTTAGTCTCTTTGTGCTCCCAGAAGCCCAGAAATCTACAGGGCTCACAAATTTTAATTTACCAGGAGGTGTGAGAGAAGAAACACAGAATTCCCTCTTTTCCTGCTGCATCCCTGAAAGTGGGAGCCTCTCCTCCAGGAATGGAGCCTTAATGATCCATCCCTTTTTTCTTAATGAACTTTAGGAATGTTTCTTTATGTTGGTTTTAATTTTCTTTTTTTTTTTTAATGGGATTGTTAAGCAATGTCAGCACAAAGTCTGGGTGGTGGGAGGTTCTCCATCAATTCCTGAATTAATTGGAACAGCCAATTAATAGATAGTGGGAAATGTCCCTGCCCATGGAAAGGGTGGAATGGGATGGGTTGAAAGTCTCTCCCAACCTGAACTGGGAAATCTTTGCTCATCATTATTTAGCTTTTGTTGATGCTTTTTCCTTTCATCAATTTAAGGTTTTTTGGGGGGAAAAAAAAGATGGAATAATTACTGGATCTTGTTTTGGTCAGCAGGGTTTGGAGACCTTCAGTATCATCCCACCAGGAGCCAGGATTGATCTGGAATCAACCCAAATTCCCATTTCCACTGGGAAAAAATTGTCCCCATGCCATGAAGGATTTTGGGGACAGCATTTACCCCTTCCACCAGCCTTATCTCCCTCCCAGTCCCAGATAAGGCCCAGGAGCTTGGGACACACCCAGGAGTTATCCAGCCCCATTCCCCAAAAAAGGAGAAGGAGAAGGAGAAGGAGAAGGAGAAGGAGAAGGAGAAGGAGAAGGAGAAGGAGAAGGAGAAGGAGAAGGAGAAGGAGAAGGAGAAGGAGAAGGAGAAGGAGAAGGAGAAGGAGAAGGAGAAGGAGAAGGAGAAGGAGAAGGAAGGCCCAGCTTCCACCCCAAAGCCTCCATCTTGCTCTATACCTATTACTTTATTCTAAAACCCCAAACTCTGAGTTTCCCACCCTGTGGTCTCACACACTTCTATCCAAACTTCACACCCACAATCCCAGTTCTGTCATTCCATTCTGGAAGCCTCTCCACGGCCTCAGGTCAGTGCAGTGTTCTCTGGGGGTCAGTCCTGGCAGCACAGAAAGTCTGGAATTCTCAGTGACCAGGGCTCCACCACCCCCTCCTCCCTGTGGCCAGGAATCCAAGGGAATGCTCAGGAATGTGGGATGGAAGGTGAGGATGCTGCAGGAGCAGGGGGTTATGAGGTGTGGCGGAACCAGCCCAGGGCTGTCCTGCCCGGGCCGGGCACAGCTCCAAGGGCTCCTGGCAGCTGGATTTGCTTTAATGGGAACAGCTTCCCTGCAGGGCATCCAGATTTCCCCGGCAAACAGGATCCCAGCATGGCCAGGAGCTCATTTTCAAAGTGAGGAAATGTGGTTTTCTCTCCTTTGCTGTGCAAGACACAGGAAAAGGGCTAAGCCTGGTTTTAATTTAACCCCTTCCACAAAACCAGGGCCGCATCTTCGGGAAATCAGGAATATTTCACAGGAAAGAGAAGAACCAGCTGCAGCTGCTGCCAGGCAGACAAAGGAACAGCAGGGAAGGTTTTCCTGGGAAAAGGGAGGCAGAGGAAAAAAGGGGAGGAAGAGTGTCAGTGTCGGGGGTAGCACGGTCAGGATGGACAGAGAGCAGAGATCTCTGCAGCCAGGGCTGGGAACTTGTGGGTTATTGCAAAGGGCCTGGGTGCAGGGCCCTGCTGGGAGCTGCCAGCCACAGCTCAGAGCAGGCCCCAAAAAAGAGAGGGGGAGAGAGTAAAAGGGGTAAGAGCATAAAAGGGTAAGAGAGCGAGGTTCCCCTTACAATACCATAAATCTTCTTCTGAGCTGAATATTCTAATTCCCACTAACCAATCTAGTACAAGATACAAATCCTACAGCATTTCCATACAGCCTATAAGAATCATTACATTACCACACTGGGTTACATTTTAAACCCTAAAAACTCCTCTTTGGGCCCCTTCTGCCAAGCTGGCAGGGTCTGCTCTGAGCCTTGGGCCTGTCTGCAAGCAGAGGGGATTGTTTGATCCAAAGGGGATCACCTTCAGCTGGCCATGCCATTGTTTTCCAGTTGTTCAGTAACTGAGGGATCTCAAAGCTTGCTTTCATTTCAATCTCACTTATAGTTTCCATATTCTCAAAATCTTTTGCCAGGCAATGATATTTATAAGGCTTTCCTGTTTCATCTTCCCCAACAAAGAGCAAAGCCCAGCTCCCAGCTGGGGCTGGCTGGGATGGAGCTGAGCTGTGCCCGACACTCCCAAGGGATGGATGGGGCAGAGGGAGAAGGATCCTGACCAAACTGAGAATTCTCTGCCTGCGGACTTGCAGGAGCTGTACAGGCTGGAGGTCTGGTTCTGAAAAAAACCCAGGAATTTTATGCCTGTGGCATTCCAGAATTTTCCTATGAAATCTCCAAGCACCCATTGGATCAGGAAGGGGAGAAGTGGGGCTGGACAGAAATGCTGGGATGACCCATCCTGTTCCCAGGAATTCCAGAACCATCTTCTATGATTCTGCATTTTCGAAGAGGATCCACCCTGCTCCCAGGAATTCCTGGGCCATCTTTCATGATTCTGCACTTTCTGGGGGGACTGATCCTGCTCCCAGGAATTCCAGAACCATCTTCTAAGACCCTGCACTTTTTGGGATGACCCATCCTGCTCCTCCCAGGAATTCCAGAGCATCTCCCACCCCACTGGCTCCTGCTGCTGCCTGGAAAATCCCTTCAGGACCTTTTTCCCTGAGGTGTTCCATATCTCCACTGCAGATCTCACCTTTTCCACATCAGGATAATCCCAATTGCACCAAAGGATTGGAACCAAGGTGGGAGGAGGAGCTCTGGATCCCCCAGGACTCATCCCCAAAATTCCAGGGAAGAGGAAAAAAGAGCAAGGCTGAACCCCAGAAATCTGACCCAGAGATCCTTTTCTGATGAAATTCCATTAAGGACTTAATAAAATTCCCGCTTTAAATTGCTCCTGGGTTATCACAAATACTTCTCCATGACAGATCCAAGTGTCTTTCAATTATTTTCCCAAAAACTTGGGCTTTTACCAAATTATTTGGCCAAAGTTTGGGTTTCTACCACATCACTCAAACACAGGAATCTCATCTAAAATAAGGGAAAAGCAGGAATGAAACCTCAGTTCTGGCTGGCAAAGAATTTCCAGCTTGGATCTCTCCTCTGGTCCCAAAGTCTCCTTGGAAGTGCAGGAATTAATTTCCTGGATAATGAGCCCTAAATTATCATTTTTGTTTACTGTTTTCTCCATGTTTTTGGGATTTTTGTGCTTTCTTAGCACAACCCCAGGATTTTGTCCCACAGAACTGAAACTTGGGCAGGAATTCCCTTCCCTGCCCTTTAATTCATCCCAAATTCAGAGAAGAGATTTAATTAACAACACAGTTCTAAGCAGAACTAAAAACCACAAGAAACTTTCATTTAAAAAATTGATTTTTATCTCCTTCCTGATGCTTCTTAGCTGCTGGAAAGCTGAGTATAAATTAATTTACGCTACATTTGGGAGTTTTTGCTGCCTAGAGAACACAAAATACTCTCTAGGTGTTGTCAGTGATTATAACCCAGATTCTCTGAGTCAGAAGTTCTATTTGAAACCCAATTTATTTATCTATTTTTCTGCTTCTATTATTCTAAAAAACACAGAAGGGCTTCCATTTGCCGTTTAATAATTTTTGAGAATCTGTCTTCCAGCTGAAACTGGAATTTGGTTGGATTTATATTTTAAAAAATGTATTTTTTGCTTGCCATTAAACTAAAAAACTCAAATATGCTGTAAAGACACAAAGAGCGAATTATCCAAACACATTTTGTGTATAAAACCAAGCACCTCCACCACGAGGTGCAATAAATGGAGTTTGTAAGCTGAAACTTCCAGTTCAACATCTGATTTTTCAGCACATTTGTGTGCCTCGAGATGCCTGTAAAGCTCCTCACAGGAGATTTAAAAATACCTCAGAAATTTAGATATCAAAGCACCGTGGAAATGAGGAGTTAAGGTCCCGATTCCACAGGAATTTTCAAAGATTTTTAGGTGAAAAAATGGCTTTGAAGGTTTAAATCCGAGGCCTGTGAGGTGGCAGAGTCCGTCCTTCCCTGTGTGTTTTTAATTCTGGCTGGAACAAACTCTCCTGGTTTTGGAATTCTTCTCCCTGTGCTCAGCTTTGTGTGGAGAAATCCAAATAAAACAAACAAAAAAATAAACTCCCCAATTTTTTGATTGAAAATGAGTGGCAAAGCGTTTGGAGAACAGGCTTTTGGGGAAAAAAAATGGAAATAAAATAAGAGTTTTCCTCATTTAATGGGACAAAGATTTAATTAGAGCTATCCAAATATCAGGGAATCATGAAATCATGGGTTGGGAAAGACCTTAAATTCCATTTATTCCACCTCAGGGACATCTTCCACCATCCCAGATTGTCCAAATCTGACCTTGGACACTTCCAGGGATCCAGGGGCAGCCAAAGCTGTTCTGGGAATTCCATCCCCACCCTCCCAGGGAACAATTCTTAATTCCCAAAATCCCACCCATCCCTGCTCTTTCCTGGTTTAAATTCCATGTATTCCAGCTGCTGCCAGTGCTGCAGATAACTCTTATCACTTAAAAAAACCCTTAAAATCTTTCAGCCTCAAACAGGTCCCATTCTCAGAGCCTCCCACTTCACTTCTTTAAAAAAAAATTCAAAGGCTGACTTGAAAGAGAATTCCAGAATTTCCAATTAAACAGAGGCCCCCAGCAGTAATTTTTGCATTTAATTATTTCTATTTCAGAATTTTTAAGTCTCACTGAAAGCTCCAAATGTTTAAGGGAAGTTTTGGGGTTTTTTTCCACATATCTGAAACAGCTGCGGGGCTCCCAACTTCACACAACTTCTTGTGGCTTCCTGAGGTGTGCCTGAGGATTTCTTGGCTGTTCCCATTCCCGATGGATGTCACAAGGATGGGAGAGGGGAAAAGCTGCTCAGGGAATGTCCAGGAATGGTTTGGGCAGGGTGGGGCAGCTCTGCCCTTCCAGCCCCGCCGTAATTCCAGCTGGGAAGCAAATCCTGGGCATCCCAAAGGGCAGGGCCAAGAGGAACCTTCCAGAGGGGAAATTTGGGGTGAGAAAATCATCCCAAGCCTGGGGTTTCATCTCCTGGCTGGGAAGAGAATCCAGGACATCCCAAGAGGCAGAGAGAAGAGGAACATTCCAGAGGGGAATGTGGGATGAGGGAATTATCCTGATCCTGGGGTTCCGTCTCCTAGCCTGGGGCTTCTTGGCTGTTCCTCTTCCCCATGGATGTCACAAGGATGGGAGATGGGAAAAGCTGCTCAGGGAATGTCCAGGAATGGTTTGGGCAGGATGGGACTGGGAGAGGCAATTCCAGTGGTAATTCTAGTTGGGAAGAGAATCCTGAACGCTGTGAGAGGCAGAGCCAAAGGAAACATTCCCAAGAGGAAATCTGGGATGAGGGAATCATCCCAAGCCTGGACTTCTAGCTCCCAGCTGGGAAGAGAATCCAGGACATCCCAAGGGGCAGAGCCCAGAGGAGCCTTCCAGAGGGGAATGTGGGATGAGGGAATCATCCCGAGCCTGGGGTTCCTTCTCCTAGCCTGGGGATTCTTGGCTGTTCCTCTTCCCAATGGATGTCAGAAGGACCCCATCCTAAAAAAAGATCTTAGGAGGGATGTCCTGGAATTATTCGGGCAGGGTGGGGTTGGGAGAGGCAATTCCAGCAGTAATTCCAGCCAGGAAGAGAATCCAGGATATCCCAAGAGGCAGAGCCAAGAGGAACTTTCCAGAGGTGAAATGCAGAAATCAGGAATCATCCCAAGCCTGGGGTTTCATCTCCAGGAAATTTCTTGGCTGTTCCCATTCCCGATGGATGTCACAAGGATGGGAGATGGGAAAAGCTACTTGGGAAATGTCCAGGAATGGTTTGGGCAAGTGGGGCTGGAAGAGGCAGCTCTGCCCTTCCAGCCCTGCCGTAATTCCAGTTGGGAAGAGAATCCTGGACATTGTGAGAGGCAGAGCCAAGAGAAACATTCCCAAGAGGAAATCTGGGATGAGGGAATCAGCCTGAGCCTAAGGTTTCAACTTCCAGCTGGGAAAAGAATCCAGGACATCCCAAGGGGCAGAGCCAAGAGCAATCTTCCAAAGGGGAAATTTGGGATGAGGGAATCATCCCCAGACTGGGGTTTCACCTCCTAGTCTGGAGATTCTTAGCTGTTCCTTTTCCTGATGAATGTGACAAGGACACCATCCTAAAAAAAAAGTTCTTAAGGGGGATGTCCAGGAATGATTCAGGCAGGGTGGGGCTGGGAGAGGCAATTCCAGTGGTAATTCCAGATGAGAAGAGAATCCTGGACATCCCAAGAGGCAGAGCCAAGAGGAAACTTCCCAAGAGGAAATTTGGCATGAGGGAACCATCCTGAGCTGGGGTTTCTTCTCCTAGCCTGGGGATTTCTTGGCTGTTGCTCTTCCTGATGGCTGTTACAAGGACCCAATCCTAAAAAAAATTCCCATGGGGGATGTCCAGGAATAATTCAGGCAGAGTGGGGCTGGGAAGAGAATCCAGGACATCCCAGGAGGCAGAGCCATGAGGAACTTTCCAGAGGCGAAATGCAGAAATCAGGAATCATCCCAAGCCTGGGGTTTCATCTCCAGGAAATTTCTTGGCTGTTCCCATTCTCGATGGATGTCACAAGCATGGGAGATGGGAAAAGCTGCTCAGGGAATGTCCAGGAATGATTCAGGCAAGTGGGGCTGGGAGAGGCAGCTCCGCCCTCCCAGCCCTGCCATAATTCCAGTTGGGAAGAGAATCCTGGACATTGTGAGAGGCAGAGCCAAGAGGAGCATTCCAGAAGGGAAATTTGGGATGAGAGAATCATCCCGAGCCTGGGCTTTCAGCTCGTGGCTGTGAAGAGAATCCAAGACATCCCAAGGGGCAGAGCCAAGAGAAGCCTTCCAGAGCAGAATGTGGGATGAGGGAATCATCCCCTGGCCTGGGATTTCTTCTCCTAACCTGGGGATTTCTTGGCTGTTCCTCTTCCCAGTGGATGTCACCAGGATCTCATCCTAAAAGAGTTCCTAAGGGGTATGTCAAGGAATGACACTGGCGGGGTGGGGCTGGGAGAGGCAATTCCAGCGGTAATTCCAGCTGGGAAGAGAATCCTGGATACTGTGAGAGGCAAAGCCAAGAGGAACCTTCCAGAGGGGAAATTTGGGATGAGGGAATCATCCTGAGCCTGGGATTTCAGCTCCTGGCAGGGAAGAGAATCCAACATATCCCAAGGGGCAGAGCCAAGAGGAACCTTCCAGAACAGAAGGTGGGATGAGGGAATCATTCCCTAGCCTGGGGTTTCATCTCCTGGAAATTTCTTGGCTGTTTCTCTTCCCCTTGGATGTCACAAGGATGGTGGATAGGAAAAGTTTCTAAGGGAGATGTCCAGGAATGGTTTGGGCAGCGTGGGGCTGGGAGAGGCAGCCCTGCGGTAATTCCAGCCAGGAAGAGAATCCTGGACATTGTGAGAGGCAGAGCCAAGAGGAACGTTCCAGAAGGGAATTTGGCGTGAGGGAATCATCCCCAGCCTGGGGTTTCACCTCCCAACCCAGGAGCAGCAGTCTGGAGCCCTAAATCAGTGATTCCCCCCAGCCCTGCATCCATCAGAGCCTGTTCCGAGCGGGAAGGGAGGGAATGAGCCTGGAGCTCTGGCTCGCAGCCAGACTTGCCACTTTTCCCCTAACGAGACAGGCAGTTGACTCGAAATTGGCATAAAAATACCCAGATTTGCATAAATCCCGGGGCAGGCCATGCTCGCTGGGCTCATTCCTTCCCTTCAGAAACCTCCTCCTCCTCCTGTGCAAAGGAATAAATCCCAGATAACCCCTGACATTCCAACGGGAGCTTCGACTTTCCATGAGGAGAACAAAGAGGGAGGAAGGAGGAGGCCCCCGAGCTCCATTTTTGGCCATTATTAACCAAAATCAAAAGGATCAGCAGAAAATCTGACCCCAAACTGCTGCTGGGAGCCTGGATGGGGTTGGTGGGGCGAGGTAGCACTCCTGGACTCCCAATTTTTTTGCTGGGAATGCTGTGGGGGCTCCAAGACCTTGTGCACCAGCCTGGAAATTTGGTAGGGACAAAACGAGAAATTTGGTCGGGACAAAACGAGAAATTTGGTAGGGACAAAACGAGAAATTTGGTAGGGACAAAACGAGAAATTTGGTAGGGACAAAACAGGAACAGATGTCTCAGGAGAGGGAAGGGGAGGGGGAGGGATCTGTTCGGACTTGTGAGAGCAGAGAAAGCGAAGTTATGCAAATCACAAATCGCTGCTCCCTTCCAGACAAAAACTCCCTCCCGAGGTTTGGGGGGAAACAAAGGGTTCCTGTGGATTTGGGGATCAGCCTGGAGGGGAGGCCAGCAGGAGCTTTGGCTGGGGTCACAGGGGGCACACCCCGCTCCTCTCATCCCAGCCAGGGCTTCCCTGGGATTTGGGAATGTCCTGGACAGGCCAGGACATCCAGAGAGGGATCCGAGTGTGGGGCAAGGGATGAACCTTCAGCTTGTGGTTAAATTATCACAGTGAGGGCTCCATCAATACAGCAAAAGGTTTTCCACAGCCAGGAATACCCAACGCCCTGGAAAACCCAATAATCAGGAAAACCAAACATCCAGGAAAATCCAACACTCAAAAAAAACCCAGGACTCAGGAAAACCCAATAATCAGGAAAACCCAACAACCAGGAAGATCCAGCACTGAGGAAAACCCAAATCCCAGGAAAACTTAATACTCAGGAAAACCAAACACCTAGGAAAACCAAATATCCAGGAAAACCCTATACTCAAGAAAACACAATGCCCAGGGAAACCAGACATCCAGGAAAACCCAACACCCAGAAAATCCCAGCACTCAGGAGAATGCAATACCCAGGAAAACTCAAAACCCAGGAAAACCAAATATCCAGGAAAACCCACAAGCCAGGAAAACCAAATATTCAAGAAAACACAACACCCAGGAAAACCAAACATCCAGGAAACCCAGACATCCAGAAAAACCCAATAATCAGGAAAACCCAACGACCAGGAAGACCTAGCACTGAGGAAATCCCAGGAAAACTTAATACTCAGGAAAACCAAACACCTAGGAAAACCAAATATCCAGGAAAACCCAGAACCCAGGAAAACCCAATATTCGAGAAAACACAATGCCCAGGAAAACCAGACATCCAGGAAAACCCAAAACCCAGGAACACCCAGCACCCAGGAAAACCAAACACCTAGGAACACCAAATATCCAGGAAAACCCTATTCTCAGGAAAACACAAAACCTGGGAACACCAAACATCCAGGAAAACCCAAAACCCAGGAAAACCCAATGTCCAGGAACACCCAATAATCAGGAAAACCCAAAAATCAGGAAAACCAAATATTCAGGAAAACCCAACACCCAGGAAAACCAGACATCCAGGAAAAATCCAACGCCCAGGAACACCCAACACCCAGGAAAACCCAAAACTCAGGAAAACCAAACACCTAGGAAAACCAAATATCCAGGAAAACCCAGAACCCAGGAAAACCCAATATTCAAGAAAACACAACGCCCAGGAAAACCAGACATCCAGAAAAACCCAAAACCCAGGAAAACCCAAAACCCAGGAACACCCAGCACCCAGGAAAACCAAACACCCAGGAAAACCAAACACCTAGGAACACCAAATATCCAGGAAAACCCTATTCTCAGGAAAACACAAAACCTGGGAAAACCAAACATCCAGGAAAACCCAGGAAAACCCAATGTCCAGGAACACCCAGCACCCAGGAAAACCCAATAATCAGGAAAACCCAAAAATCAGGAAAACCAAATATCCAGGAACACCCAGTACCCAGGAAAACCCAATAATCAGGAAAACCCAAAAATCAGGAAAACCAAATATCCAGGAAAACCCAACACCCAGGAAAACCAGACATCCAGGAAAAATCCAATGCCCAGGAACACCCAACATCCAGGAAAACCCAACTTCCAGGAAAACCCAAAACTCAGGAAAACCAAACACCTAGGAAAACCAAATATCCAGGAAAACCCAGAACCCAGGAAAACCCAATATTCAAGAAAACACAACGCCCAGGAAAACCAGACATCCAGGAAAACCCAAAACCCAGGAACACCCAGCACCCAGGAAAACCAAACACCTTGGAAAACCCAACACCCAGGAAAACCCAATAATCAGGAAAACCCAATGACCAGGAAGACCTAGCACTGAGGAAATCCCAAATCCCAGGAAAACCCAACAACCAGGAAGACCTAGCACTGAGGAAATCCCGAATCCCAGGAAAACTTAATACTCAGGAAAACCCAACACCCAGGAAAACCAGACATCCAGGAAAAATCCAATGCCCAGGAACACCCAACACCCAGGAAAACCCAAAACTCAGGAAAACCAAACACCTAGGAAAACCAAATATCCAGGAAAACCCACAACCCAGGAAAACCCAATATTCGAGAAAACACAATGCCCAGGAAAACCAGACATCCAGGAAAACCCAAAACCCAGGAAAACCCAGCACCTAGGAACACCAAAATCCAGGAAAACCCTATTCTCAGGAAAACACAAAACCTGGGAAAACCCAATGCCCAGGAACACCCAAAACCCAGGAAAACCCAATAATCAGGAAAACCCAAAAATCAGGAAAACCAAATATCCAGGAAAACCCAAAACCCAGGAAAACCCAATATTCAAGAAAACACAACGCCCAGGAAAACCAGACATCCAGGAAAACCCAATGTCCAGGAACACCCAGCACCCAGGAAAACCCAATAATCAGGAAAACCCAAAAATCAGGAACACCAAATATCCAGGAAAACCCAACACCCAGGAAAACCCAAATAATCAGGAAAACCCAAAAATCAGGAAAACCAAATATCCAGGAAAACCCAACACCCAGGAAAACCAGACATCCAGGAAAAATCCAATGCCCAGGAACACCCAACATCCAGGAAAACCCCATAATCAGGAAAACCCAACATCCAGGAAACCCCACGCCCACGAGCGCCCGGCTCAGGGCCGAATCCCTTCCTGGCATTCCCAGCAATGTTTCCCTCTGGGAATGCCCTGTGGGTGTGCCAGGGATGCCCAAGGTGTGCCAAAGGCCGAGCCCTGCCCTGTGCAAGGGACAGAGCAATTCCCAGGGGATTTTGAGCAAAGCGGGGTTTAAATATCAGCCTAAAACACTGAAAGGAATGAACTGGAATATCCAGAGGGATTTTTCCTACTCAGGAAATTCTGAATTCAGCAGAGAAGCAGCGATTTCCATCCTGCCATCACCACACCGGGAGATTCAAATCCCTGTCCCATCCCTAGATGAGCACAAAGCCAATTTTAAAAAAGAGATTTAATACTGGAATTAATGTGAAAATGTTTAGAGGTGCATAAAGAGATACAAAAAAGAGATAATACCGGAATTAATGTGAAAATGTTTAGATGTACACAGAGACAATGAAAAAAAAAAGAGAACTAATTCTGGAATAAATGCAAATACTGGAATAAATTCCAAAATGTTTAGAAGTGCACAGAGACCTAAAAAAAAAAAAAAAAAACAGAGATTTAATACTGCAATTAATGCAAAAAAGTTTAGATGTGCATAAAGACATTGGAAAAAAGATAACTAATACTGGAATAAATGCAAAATATCTAGATGTTCACAAACACACAAAAAAAGGGATTTAATACTGGAATTATGTAAAAATGTTTACAGGTACACAAAGACACAGAAAAAAGGAGAATTAGTACTGGAATTATGTAAAAATGTTTAGAGGTGCACAAAGACAGAAAAAAATATATTTAATACTGGAAATAAAGCAAAAATGTTTAGATGTGCATAAAGACATTGAAAAAAGAGAGGTAATACTGGAATAGATATAAGGATGTTTAGATATGCACAAAGACATACAAAAAAGATATTAATACTGGAATTATTGTAAAAATGTTTAGAGGTGCAAAAAGACATAGAAAAAAGATATTTAATACTGAAATTAATGCAAAAATGCTTACAGGTGGACAAACACATACCAAAAGAAAGGAGATTTAACACTAGAATTAATGTAAAAATGTTTACAGGCACACAAAGACATAGAAAAAAAGAGAATTAATACCGGAATTAATTCCAAAATGTTCAGATGTGCATAAAGATATTGGAAAAAAGATAACTAATACTGAAATAAATGCAAAAATGTCTGCAGGTTCACAAAGAAATAGAAAAAAAAGAGATTTAACACTGGAATGAATGTAAAAAATGTTTACAGGTTCACAAAGACATAGGGGAAAAAAGAGATTTAATACTGGAATTAATGCAAAAATGTTTAGAGGTGCACAAAGACATACAAAAAAAAAAGAGATTTAATACTGGGATGACTGTAGAAATGTTTACAGGTTCACAAAGACATAAAAAAAAGGATTTAGTACTGGAGTTAATGTTAAAATGTTTACAGGTTCACAAAGACATAGGGGAAAAAAGAGATTTAATACTGGAATTAATGCAAAAATGTATAGAGGTGCACAAAGACATTTTAAACAAAGATACTTAAGGCAGGAATAATAATAAAAAAATAAAAATATACTTCATAAAGTGAACATAAAAGCAAAAGCCACTCCTGCCCCACTCGCGGGGCTGCACCGGGAGCTCCGGAGGCTCCGGGAATTCTGAATTCTGAATTCTGGCGCCGCTTCCCGGAGTCATCCCAGGACACGCGGGCAGCGCCGCGGCAGCGCAGGGGTTAAAGGGACCCTCCCGCCCCGCCGCCATCTGATGTGCGCACATTCCAAGTGCTAATTATGCCTCACAAAGCAGCACAAAGCCCTACATGATACTGGCGAGGACTTCAGCGCTGCCAGCACAGCTTATTTGGGATTTTTTTTCTTTTTTCCCCCCTTTTTTTTTTTTTTTTTTCTTTTTTGTGTGCGTTAAAATAGAGGAGAAATGTTCAAAGCCTGCCCTGATGTTTGCAGGTAGAGCTCCTCAACTCATGGAAATCTGATTTGGCTGGCAGTGAAATTTAACCAACCGTAGCTCACCTGGAGAAGGAGATGGAGGAAGCTAAAGCCAAAAATCAGGAGAAAAAAAAAAAGCAATTTGAAGGGATCAGAGGAAGGGGGTTTGTGGCTGAGCAGCAAAATTTGGGAAAAACCAGGGAGAGGTGGCACAGCTGGAACAATTGCTCCTCCAACCTTTCCAGAATGAAATTCCAGATGTGGGGAAAGGGAAAATTTGGAGTTGAGGATGGTAAATAATGAGATGTGGAGTGAGGACAGCTGGGAGCGGCAGCTGAGGGAGGTGGCAGCGCTGGCACCGAGGGGGTGAAGCAGAGAGGGGCTGGAAAAGGGAAATTTCCAGATGGATGTGCCCAAATTTTGGTATTTACTTGGACATACCAAAATTTTTATATTTACCTGGACATGCCCAAATGTTTGTATTTACCTGGAACTGCCCAAATTTTTTGTATTTACCCGGAACTGCCCCAATGTTTCTATTTACCTGGATGTGCCCACATTTGTGTATTTACCTGGAACTGCCCAAATTTCTGTATTTATCTGGATGCAGCCAAATTTCTGCATTTACCTGGACATGCCCAAACTTTTGTATTTAGCTGGATGTGCCCAAATTTCTGTATTTACCTGGAACTGCCCAAATTTTTTGTATTTACCTGGACATGCCCAAATTTCTGTTTTCACTTAGACATGCCCAAATTCCTGTATTTACCTGGATACACTCAAATTTCTGTATTTATCTAGACATACCCAAATTTCTGTATTTACCCAGATGTACCAAAATTTCTGTCTTTACCTGGAACTGCCCAAATTATTATGTTTACCTGGACATGCCCAAATTTCTGCATTTACCTGGATGTGCCCAAATTTCTGCATTTACCTGGATGTGCTCATATTTCTGTATTTACCTAGAACTGCCCAAATTTTTGCATGTACCTGAACATGCCCAAATTTCTGTGTTTGCCTGGATGTGCCCAAATTCTGTATTTACCTGGAAGTGCCCAAATTTCTCTATTTACCTGGATGTGCCCAAATTTCTGTGTTTACCTGGATGTGCCCAAATTCTGTATTTACCTGTACATACCCAAATTTCTGTATTTACCTTGACATATCCAAATTTCTGAATTTACCTGGAACTGCCCAAATTTTTGGATTTACCTGGAATTGTCTCAGTGTTTGTATTTATCTGGACATGCCCAAATTTCTGTATTTACCTGGATGTGTCCAAATTTCTGTATTTACCTGGAACTGCCCAAATTTCTTTATTTACCTGCCCAATTCCAGCAGCTCACAGAGCCAAATCCAAGCAGTGACCAAGCATCCTTTAAATATCACATTTTTGGCTTTTTGGTTGGATTTTTTTTTTGTTTTGGTGGGTCTTTGGGTTTTGGGGGAGGTTTTTTTTGTGTGTTTTTTTTGGGGGGGTGTTTGTGGGGCTTTTTTTTGTTTTTGGTTTGGTTTTTTTTTGGGTTTTGAGGGTTCTTTTGGGTGTTTTGGATTTTTTTTGAGTCTATATTTTTATATTTATTCGAGGAATGAATTTACCTGGATATCCAGGAGGAGAAACTCAAAGTCCCTGAGTTCCTTCTGGTTTTGCTGCCTGGAATTGCAGGAGTGGGAATCCAAGGCTCTGTCGTGCCATGACATGTGGTGGGATCACAGGGGCTGGGAAGTGCTGAAAACAGACATAAAATGTGGTTTATAAAAGGCAAACACAGAGTTAAAATGTGTTTTGTAAGAGGTGAAAAGCAGGGTTAAAATGTGGATTTATAACAGGTGAAAAGCAGGGTTAAATATGGATCTGTAGGGTGAAAGCAGCGTTAAAATATGGGTTTTTAAGAGGTGAAAAGCAGAGTTAAAATATGGGTTTGTAAGAGGTGAAAGCAAAACTAAAATATGGGATTATAACAGGTGAAAGCAGATTTAAAATATGGGTTTGTAAGAGGTGAAAATCAGAGTTAAAATATGGGGTTAACACAGGTGAAAGGAGAGTTAAAATATGGATTTTTAAGAGGTGCAGAGCAGAGTTAAATGTGAGTCTATAAAAGGTGAAAATCAGAGTTAAATGTGGATTTGTCAGAGGTGAAAGCAGAATTAAAATATGGGACTAACACAGGTGAAAGCAGAGTTAATTTATGGATTTTTAAGAGCTGAAGAGGTAAAACATGGTTTTGTAAGGTGAATAGTGAGGTTAAAATGTGGATTTTTATCTCTCTCTGCTTTTTGAACAGCTGAACATTGCTAATTAGCAAAATTTCCGATGCAAACGAGGATTTTCCAATCCCAATTCTCTTCCAGGTGGAACTGACCCCAAACCAGGTGTGCAAACCCCAGGGAATTGTTTGTGCACGGAGCAGGCTCAAAAGGACGGAAAAACAAAATTTGGGGGGGTGGGAGGGCAAATCCTGCCCCAAAAGTCATTCCCAAAAGGTGGGAAAGGCCGGGAATGTGAAGCCGGCATGGAATTCCTCAGTAAAGGAATTTTTCCTGAATCCTGGGAGAAGAGGGCGACCCCAAAACTTCCTGCCTCTGGAAAACAAACATTGAAAATCCCTCTCAGGGCAAAGCAGCAATGCTGAAAGGCAGAAATTCAGATTTTGGGATGATTTTGGGATGATTTTGGGATGAGGGAAAGAGAGGCAGGGAAATTTTAGGAAGACTCAGAGCTTATTCACACTGTTCCTACAGACAGGAATAAAAAGAATAAATCACTGTGACCGTTGTTATTGTATGTTGCATGGACAATCAAGGTTTTTCTATTTGTGTTTTAATATTGGTATAAATGTTATATTTAATAATATTAAATATATTTAATATTCATATAAATGTTATATTTAATATTGGTATAAATGTTATATTTACTATTGGTGTAAATGATATAATTAATATTGGTATAAATGCTATATTTAATATTGGTGTAATTAATATTGGCGTAAATGGTGTAATTAATATTGGTGCAAATGATGCAATTAATACTGATATAAATGTTATATTTAATATTGGTGCAAATGTTGTATTTCATAGTATAATTAATATTGGTATAAAAGTTATAATTAATATTGGTGTGGTATATTTAATATTGATATAAATGCTATATTTAATATTGGTGTGTTATATCTGATATAAATTTTGTGTTTCATATTGGTATAAATGTTCTATTTAATACTGGTGTGTTAAATTTCATATTGATAGAAATGTTATGTTTCATATTGGTGTGTTAAATTTAATATTGATATAAATGTATTACATGTTGGGAAAAATGGTATCATTAATATTGGTAATAATAATATTAATAATAAATGTAAAATTAAATATTTAGTTATCTGTTATATTTAATATTGGTACAAATATAATCTTTATTACTGTGTAAGTGGTATAGTTTATATTGGTACAAAAGTAATATTTAATATTTATAGAAATGTTATATTTAATATTGCATAAATTTCATATTTAGTATTTGTGTGTTATATTTAATATTGGTGTAAATGTATTCATGTTGGGATAAATGGTGTAATTAATGTTGGTATAAATGTTTTATTTAATATTCGTGTGACTGTTTTATTTAATAGTGGTACAAATATAATATTTAATATTGTGTAAATGGTGCAATTAATATTGGTATAAATGTTATATTCAATAATGGTATGATATACTTAATAAAATAAAAAGGATTTGGGGTAGTTTTTCTCTCAGGGAGACCTGAAATTATCAGAATTCCATTTTCCAGTCATTGCCACCATGGGCCAGTCCCTGAAGGTCAGAATGGAGATGTTTTTGTGGGGTGACCTCAGGATGATCTTCCCTACAAATGAGGATCCAAGCAGGTCCTGGTTGATCATCTTCATTTATTGTCTTTTCTTCCCAAAATGCTTTTAATTGAGGAACTGTTAATTAATATTTGTATTTCCCTTTTTCTGGCCAGGCAGGCTCCCACTAAAATCCTCAAGGACTCTTCTTCTCTTCTCTTCTCTTCTCTTCTCTTCTCTTCTCTTCTCTTCTCTTCTCTTCTCTTCTCTTCTCTTCTCTTCTCTTCTCTTCTCTTCTCTTCTCTTCTCTTCTCTTCTCTTCCCTTCCCTTCCCTTCCCTTCCCTTCCCTTCCCTTCCCTTCCCTTCCCTTCCCTTCCCTTCCCTTCCCTTCCCTTCCCTTCCCTTCCCTTCCCTTCCCTTCCCTTCCCTTCCCTTCCCTTCCCTTCCCTTCCCTTCCCTTCCCTTCCCTTCCCTTCCCTTCCCTTCCCTTCCCTTCCCTTCCCTTCCCTTCCCTTCCCTTCCCTTCCCTTCCCTTCCCTTCCCTTCCCTTCCCTTCCCTTCCCTTCCCTTCCCTTCCCTTCCCTTCCCCATTTTATTTAAGTGTAAAATCCAGAAAATTTGGGCAAAACCTCCTCATTTTTGGGTGATGTGAAGCTGTGCCAGCCCCAAGTCATGGATGGAAAATTTCCACTTTTGTGACAGCCCCAGCAATGAATTTTGACAAATTTTTTTTTGCGGTTTTCAGCTCCCCCAGGTGCCACAGGAAAATCCTGGAAAGGGATTTCCCAAGATGCAAACCCCACCAGGTCACTTTGGCCACATCCCTGTACAATATAATCAATATAATCTGCATTAAATTAGATTCTAAATAATGTGAGGCAATCACAGCTCTGTGCAAATACAAATTAATTTAAGCCAGGCCTAATTTCACCAGCTCCAAAATAAATTTTGTGTAGAAAATTTTACTTTTGGGGGTGTTTTTTTTATATCATCATTGAGGTTTTAGAGTGATCCTCTCACTGGAGCAGAGGAAGGCAGGAACTTATGGCTGAAATTTGAGTTATGGCAGCAAAATCCCAAAACTCAGCATAGGAAAGTCCTTCAAATCTTAGAAAAAAAACCTTAAAATGAGGCTTTATTGGCAGTTTTATAGAAACAGCAAAAGGGTTGGGCAAATCCTGAGTGATTTATTCCTCCTTGCACCATTTCCTTGCTGTTTGAATCAAAGAACAATTTTCCTGCTGCCCCATTAATAAATAATGGCAGGAACAGTGAAGTGGCTGAATTATCGGGGAAAAAGGTCCTGATTAGAATATCCATGAGCAGAAATTGGGTTTTTATGGTGGCCCCACTGTGCTAAATCTGCAGCTGCATTAATCCCTTCCACCCTTTGGAGCCACTAAATTGAGTTACCTGGAGCATCTGTTGAGTAAACTGCACGACCTGGAGGGTTTGGCAATTATTGTTATTTATTTGGGGTGGTTTTAGCTGTTTCTTTGTGTGGCTCTAAGCAAATCCAGCATTTAAACACAGAGTGCTGGGAATTGGATGGTGGGAAAATTGCCTTTTTAACTCGAATTCCTCCCCCCTCCGTCTGCTCCCGTGCCAGGAGATTTGCAAGTTTTGTGTTGATCTGAGAGATTTAAAATGGGGAAAAAAACAACATTTCCATGATCAGCCTGCTCGGATCAATGCTGACAGCTCAGCTTCCAGGGGATGAGTTAATGCATTCCTCCACCTGCTCACCCACACGGGGGCTTGACCCCACAAAATCTGTGAGAAAACCTCGTTCAAATCATTTCTAACTCTTGGGGAAATGTGGATTTTAGTGCTGCTGGTGGGAGATCCCTGCTGGGGCTGGGATGCAGGGTGGTGGCCAGGCTGGAAGGGCTGAAACCCCCCTGGAATCCCTCAGGAATTCTCAGGATCAGGGAAAAAGGGAAGGGAAGGGAAGGGAAGGGAAGGGAAGGGAAGGGAAGGGAAGGGAAGGGAAGGGAAGGGAAGGGAAGGGAAGGGAAGGGAAGGGAAGGGAAGGGAAGGGAAGGGAAGGGAAGGGAAGGGAAGGGAAGGGAAGGGAAGGGAAGGGAAGGGAAGGGAAGGGAAGGGAAGGGAAGGGAAGGGAAGGGAAGGGAAGGGAAGGGAAGGGAAGGGAAGGGAAGGGAAGGGAAGGGAAGGGAAGGGAAGGGAGTCCTTGAGGATTCCCCCTTGAGGGAAGGGGAGTCCATGGGAGCCTGCATGGACAGAAGAAGAGAACCCAGTATTAATTAACACTTCCGCATTTAAAAGGGGGTGCAAAGGACCACAAAGTGCAACTGCTCCTGCAGGGGATCCCTTGGCCCCAGGACCAAGAGCTGACAGCAGATCAGAGCTGGATGTATAAAATGTATCAAATGTATATTGATACATGTGTATGTATTAATACATATCAAATATCAATCTATAAAAATATATATCAATATATGAAATATATATCTATGTATCAATATATATAGAATATATAAATAGGTAATATATAAAATTATAGATAAGATGTATACATGTATTAAAAATATAAATATATACCATATTAAATATACAAAATATATGAATATGATACATTTTATGTAATTGATAAATACATAATGTATAATATATTATGCACATTATATATATTATAAATTATATTATACATATGCATTTTATATTATATATAGTATATATGTATATATAAAATATATGCATATATAATATAAAAATATATACAATGCATAAATGTATTAAAATACAGATATATAATATAAAACATACAAAATATATGAATGCTATATATATTTATATAATAAATAAAATAATATAGATAAATACATTATGTATATTATATTTAATATATAAAATATATCAAGATATATAATTTTCAATTTTGTGAGTTACTTGAAAACTGCTTATAATTGGAGGACTAGGTTCTGTAAGCAGATCCTCTGCTCTATATTTGTTGGTATTTATGGACCATTCAGGGCTTTAATTCCTGCTTTTATTCCCTTTTCCCCCTGATGTTTTCCCTTCTCCTTTTGGTTTTCCTGCTGCTGCTCCCCACCCCACTAGGGTGGGTTATTTAATCCAGGGCACTTTTTTTAAACCCCAAACCCCACAGAACCAGGAGGGTTTATTTCAGTTATTTCAGGTGTTTGCTCAGCAAAAAAACACCCCTGAGCTCCCCTGGCTGGGGCAGGCGACACAAAATCCTGAATTTGCTGCAGTGCCAGGGCAGCACCTTGGGGGCTCTGGAAGGGACCCAGCCCTGGGTTTGGGACAGGGACAGGGATAAGGGCAGGGAAAGGGACAGGGGCATGGACACAGACAGGGATAGGGGCAGGGAAAGGGGCTGGGATGGGGAAAGGAGCAGAAACATGGACAGAGAAAGGGACAGAAACAGAGAGAGTGACAGGGACAGTGACAGGAGCAGAGGCGGGGCAGGGATGGGGACAAGGACAGGGAGAGAGGGACAGGTACAGGGGCAGGGACATGGCTGGTGTTGAGATGATGCTACAGAAGCCAAATGAGCTTCCCCACATCAGCTCCCAGCTGAAACAGCCTGAGAGCTCCACATCAGATGCAGAAGGCTGAGCCTTTCCTCTTACTAAGAGATTTTGAGTAATTAATTCTTCCTTAAACCCAGCCTGAAATGGGTTAGGATTGAAAAAGAATTAGGGTTGGAAAAGTCCCAAGGCAAAACATCTGAGTGCTTTCTCAGGGCGCCATCCCTGGGTTTGGGGCAGGGACAGGGACAGGGACAGGGACAAATGTATGCTGAGATGATGCCATAACATCCAGAAGAGCTCCCCCACACCAGGCAGCACCAGCCCCCAGCTGAAACAGCCTGAGAGCTCCACATCAGGTGCAGGAGCTGACAGCAGCACATCAGGCTGAGCCTTTCTTCTTATTAAGAGATTTCAGGTAATTAATTCTCCATAAAACCCTGTCTAAAGTGGGTTAGGGATAGGGTTAAAAAAGGGGTTAGGGTTGGAAGAGTCCCAAGGCAGAACATCTGGGTGCTCTGTCAGGCCCTGGGTTTGGGGCAGGGACAGAGATGGTGACAGGGGCAGGATTTGTCCTGAAATGATGCCACAAAATCCAGATGAACTCGCCCCAGATGAGCCAGCACCAGCCCCCAGCTGAAACAGCCTGAGAGCTGCACATCGGGGGCAGGGGCCTGAGCCTTTCTTCTTATTAAGAGATTTCAGGTTATTAATTCTCCATAAAACACAGCCTGAAGTGGGTTAGGGTTAGAAAAGGTTTAGGGTTGAAAAGTATCAATTCAGCACCTCTGAGTGTTTACTCAGGGCCCCATTCCTGAGATTGGGGCAAGGGCAGGGACAGGGACAGGGTTTGTGCTGAGATGATGCCACAAAATCCAGATGAGCTCCCCCACATCAGCCCCCAGCTGAAACAACCTGAGAGCTCCACATCAGGTGCAGGAGGCTGAAAGAGGACATCAGGCTGAGCCTTTCCTCTTATTAAGAGATTTCAGGTAATTAATTGTCCATAAAACACAGCCTGAAGTGGGTTAGAGTTAGAAAAAGGGTTATGCTTGGAAAAGTCCCAAGGCAAAACCTCTGGGTGCTTTCTGAGGGTCCCATCCCTGAGTTTGGGATAGGAGCAGGAACAGGGGCAGGATTTGTGCTGAAATGATGTTACAGAAGCCAAATGAGCTCCCCCACATCAGCTCCCAGCTGAAACAGCCTGAGAGCTCCACATCAGGTGCAGGAGCTGACAGCAGCACATCAGCTGAGCCTTTCCTCTTATTAAGAGATTTCAGGTAATTAATTCTCCATAACACCCTGCCTAAAGTGGGTTAGGGATAGGGTTAAAAAGGGGTTAGGGTTGGAAGAGTCCCAAGGCAGAACCTCTGGGTGCTTTCTGAGGGCCCCATCCCTGGGTTTGGGGCAGGGACAGAGATGGTGACAGGGGCAGGATTTGTCCTGAAATGGTGCCACAAAATCCAGATGAACTCCCCCCAGATGAGCCAGCACCAGCCCCCAGCTGAAACAGCCTGAGAGCTGCACATCGGGGACAGGGGCCTGAGCTTTTCTTCTTATTAAGGGATTTCAGGTTATTAATTCTCCATAAAACACAGCCTGAAGTGGGTTAGGGATAGAAAAGGTTTAGGGTTGAAAAGTATCAGTTCAGCACCTCTGAGTGTTTACTCAGGGCCCCATTCCTGAGACTGGGGCAAGGGCAGGGACAGGGACAGGTTTGTGCTGAGATGATGCCACAAAATCCAGATGAGCTCCCCCACATCAGCCTCCAGCTGAAACAGCCTGAGAGCTCCACATCAGGTGCAGGAGCTGACAGCAGCACATCAGGCTGAGCCTTTCCTCTTATTAAGAGATTTCAGGTAATTAATTCTCCATAACACCCTGCCTGAAGCAGGTTAGGGATAGGGTTAAAAAGGGGCTAGGGTTGGAAGAGTCCCAAGGCAGAACCTCTGGGTGCTTTCTGAGGGCCCCATCCCTGGGTTTGGGGCAGGGACAGGGACAGGATTGTGCTGAAATGATGCCACAAAATCCAGATGAGCTCCCCCACACCAGGCAGCTCCAACCTCAGCTGAAACAGCCTGAGAGCTCCACATCAAGAGCAGGAGGCTGAGCCTTTCTTCTTATTAAGAGATTTCATTTAATTAATTCTCCCTAAAACACAGCCTGAAGTGGCTTTGGGACAAGGGGAGCTTTGCACTGAGCCCTGGGCTGCTCTCTCCTGCTGCTTTTCCTCTGGAAAATCAAGATATTTTTCCTCTCAAAAAGCCCAGCCAAAAAGAAGAAGAAAAAAAAGGAAAAAAAAGAGAAAACTGCTAAGAAGTTAAATAGGGACAGCAGCAGCCCACCAGTGGCTGCACTATTTCTTGCAACGTGTTATTTTCTCGTCTGATTTGTCAGAGTTTCCTGTTCAAAGCAGAAACATCAAATTTAAGTCTGGCTTCTGCCTCCCTTCCCAGAGAGAAGGGAGAGACAATGGGGAAATATCCAGCAGTGCCTCCATGGCCATCACTCCAATTCCCTCCACAGAAAATTTCCTTAAATATCAGGAAGAATCAGCCCCATCCTTAGAGGGGTGATGGGAATAAAATAAAGGATATAAAAATGTCCAGGTTTCCCCAAAGGTTGGCAAGAGCCAGAGCAGGATTCAGGGATTCCCCCAAGGCAGCACAATCGTCTTGTTCTCACTTGTAAAAGTTCAAAAGGACACCAAAAACTCAATCCCTGTTCAGTCTGTGCTGACAGGAAACCATCGGAGCAGGGATGACCCAGGCTGGGAAAGTTCATCCCAGGAAATGAAGTCAGGACTCCCAGGGTTTCACTTTTCCCACCGAAACAACCACAGCAAATATTTCACAGCGTTTCTTTGGGGAGTTCTCCTCTCAGAGCAGAGCAGCATCCCTGGAACCGGGGCCAGGGAGGGCTGGGATCGAGCAGGACAGTTAGAAATGCAATTCCTGAGGAGGAAGGTTTTAAAATCCCAAATCCTTTGGGACAGAGATTATCCCATAAAACTCACACTCACGGGCAGCACACAAAGGAATTTGCAAACAGAGTGGATTGGTGCCGTTCCCATGGCCACGAGAGACTCAGACCCCGAATTTTGCCCAAGGTTCAAGCGAGATTTTTCTGTAATTTTTCTATAAATATGCATTTTCCCACTCTAACACCGCCCTCTGCTGCAAGCCGGGCTCGATGCTCGGGAGCAGATCCCGAGCGTTGCCCCTGGCAACGCAGTTGTTGAAGGCGATAAAAATTCTGATGTCTCGGTGGTTTTGAAAATGCCAGAGCATCAAAATGCAAATGATGCAGCCTCCTGCAAAGGGCATCTGAGGTAAGGGATATGTTTAGCTCCGGGAGGAGCAGAATGGTGAGAACTGAGCCCAGCTCCCTGTGACACCTCGGGCATCTGCTGTGCTGTCACCTCCTGCCCACTCCTGCAACACTTGGGAGCTCTTCTCTTCCACAACCAGGGCAAACTCGCCCCAAACCATTTTTAATTCCTCTTTTCCCTGGAGCTGAGCGCTGCTCCGGCTCAGGAAAAAGCTGTTTATAATCAGATATAATTGCCCCAACCTGGCAAGGGAGAAGGGAAGCTGAGCCAGCTGCTGGAATTTGCATTTACCCCTCGCCACTCTCTCCTCCAGGCCAGAGCTGCTCAGGCTTGGCCCAGGAATTTCACAACCAGCTGCAAAAAATTCCTCCTGCCCACAGCAAAAATCCTGATTTCACCCTGCCAGCCTGGGGCTCCCAGCGAGTTCTGCCCAATTTTGAGCCACAGGGAAGCATTTTTATTGGGAGCAGCCATTGCCAAGCCCTGATTAATGCAGGAGCAGCCAGAATTTACCTTCCCATTCCCCGGGTAGACCTGGTGTCCCTGGGGTGGCCTCTCCACCAATTCATGGAATTGGTCCTTTCAAATTCCTTGAGGGAAATCATTGATTTCTGGTCATCTGGTTTGCCTCTAAATGGATTTAGAGGAAAACACCTGAGCTGGGCTGGCATTAGGAATTTTGTGTTTTATTGTGGATGAAATAAACAGAGTGAGCTCCACAAAGAGTGGGAGCAGACCCTGGGATTTCCATTTTTCCCCCAAAAATGAAATCTAATGAACTCTGGAGCTGCTGCTGTGCACCCAGGAATTCCAGGTGGTGCTGGATAAATCCAGATCCTTCTCTGGGATGGGGAATTTGGGGGAATCTCAGCAGCAGCACCTTCCCTGCCAAGCTGGGGCTGCAGAAATGAAGCAGAGCCCGCCCAGCCAGAGAGCAGAGTCAATAAATTCACAGCAAATCCAAAATTCCCTGCTAGGAGAGGAGCTGAGGAACATTGCAGCTCCAGGGTATCCAAGACACAACAGATCCAGAGATTAAAAGTCATCACAGCAGGCAGGGGTTGAAATCTCACCAGAGTAAAGTGGCCTGGTCAGGAAAATATTCCACATTTTCTTTGTGGAATATTCCACATTTTTCTGTTATTCCCATTTCCTGGTAAGGACTGGAATTCTTCAGAGACTGGAATTCAGCTCAGAATTCCTGCTACCCCATGGCAGTGCAACACTTCAGTATCCAGGACTATCCATCCCACAGGAATATTGGAAAATAAGGAATCAGCCAGTTCAAAAATTCCCTCTGAAATGACCCTTTTGAGAAAAAAACCAAGTGGTCGTTAAAATGAACAGATTGTTTTGTGAACGTCCTGATTTTGGTTTATATCCCAACAGGAAAAACAGAAGCCCAGCACTTGGGCAACATTTATTCCTTGGAATTAATCCCTCAGCAGCAGGGGCTGGGGGCCTGGGGGCAAATACCTTTGTGTGTTAAAGGAGGAGAACAATTTTGCAAAGATAAAATTCAGTCATTTATCATTGAAGCTTCCCAGCACCCCAGGACAAAGCAGGCTCCAGCCAGGCTCTGGAATCCCACAGAGGAGGATGGGGAAAACCAGGAGGAACCCACAGATGTCACCTGGTTTGACTTTACAGGAGATGAGCTGGGGCTGTGTTTGATCAGAGTCGAGTACAAAGCAGAGATCAGGAGCAACGGCATCAGAAAATGCCTCTGATCTGATCACAGAGCACAGGAAAGAGGGAATTTTGGGACAAAGCTCAATGGGGAGAAGGAAATTTCTTTTTAACGGGTATTTTGGGTTATGTGAGAGGCCAGGAATGGCCGTTATCATTTCTTCTCTTGACAGGGATTTGGGATGGGGCAGCATCAAGAGAAGGACATGAGGATGGGGAGGGGTCTGGAGGAGAAGGTGAGTGAGGAGAGGCTGAGGGTGCCTGGAATGTTCAGCTGGAGCAGAGGAGGCTGAGGGGAGACTCATCAGAGTCACAAATTTTTGTAAGAGGAAGTACAGCCGTGCTGAGAAGGCTCTGACAAAGGAGGAATGATGAGGAGGACACCATTGATAACAGAAGGCTAATTAATTACTTTATTATGCTATTTTATTTTATACATCTAAAACCGAACTTGTCAAGCACTCAGCTCTACACACACTGCACTGAATCTTGTCACTGTCACCCTCAGTCCCAACACACACACACAAACACACACACACACACACACACACACACACGTGGCCCTGACAGGCCAAGGAACCAAAACACCATCACTGTGGGTGAACAATCTCCATGTTTCATTCTACTTTGGCACAGACACAGGCACAGGCAATGATAAGAATTGTTTTTTTCTTTCTCTGAGCTTTAGAGAGTGTGAAATCCAGAAATATTCTTGGGAAGAATTGTGCCTTGCTTTTCTCTGTGAGGAGAAATGTGGGGCTACAGGGGAGAGCAGGGACAGGGACAGAGCAGGGACAGCAGCCAGGGCACGGCTGGGGCTGGGCCAGGGCAGCTCAGGCTGGAGATCAGGGCAAGGCTCTTCCCCCAGAGGGTGCTGGCACTGCCCAGGCTGCCCAGGCAATGGGCACGGCCCCGAGGCTGCCACAGCTCCAGGGATGCCCAGGCTGGGCTGGCTGGGGGCTCTGGGCAGGGTTTGGCTTTGGGATTGATCATCCCTGTGGGTCCCTTCCAGCTCAGCACATTCCATGGTTGTGTGAGAGTGAGGGATGGGGGAGATGAAGGATGGGGGAGAAATTTGGGCAGCGCTGCAGGGATGGCCAGGGTGGGGTTGTTGGGGGGTCTGGGCAGGGTTTGGGGCTGCACTGGATCATCCATGGGGTCTCTCCCAGCTCAGCTCTCTCTGTCATTCTGTGACCTTGGCAATGTAAATTACAGAATCCCAGAAAGGTTTGGGTGGAAAGGGACCTCAGAGCCCACCCAGTGCCACCCTGCCATGGGCAGGGACACCTTCCTCTCTCTCAGGGTGCTCCAAGCCCTGTCCATCCTGGATTTGAACATTTCCAGGGATTTTCTCTCACCAAAGAGAGCGAAAATGGCCAAAGCTGCACAGCAGTGGAAAGGCCCAGCCCTGGCTGAGCCCAGCCCAACCCAGAATCTGTCCAAGCAGCTCAGCCCCATCCCTGGGGACGGCCCAGCAGCTCTGATGTCCCCACTGCTGGGGGGACCCCACACCCGCAGGGACACCTCCAGCAGGGTGGAGATGCCAATGGCACACCTGTGCCTCTCACACCATGGACATCACTGCACAGCCCAGCCCTCGGAATCAGGGAATCATGGAACCATGGAACCCCGGAATCACAGAATCATGGAATCATGGAATTCTGGAATCATGGAATATTGGAATCCTGGAATTATGGAACTATGGAATCCTGGAATCACAGAATCATAGAAACCTAGAATCATGGAACCATGGAATCCTAGAATCACAGAATCCTGGAACCATGGAATCCTGGAATCATGGAATCATGGAATCTTGGAATCCTGAAATCCTGGAATCCTGAAATCCTGGAATCATGGAACTGTGGAACCATGGAATCCTGGAATCATGGAACTGCAGAATCCTGGAATCATGGAACTGCAGAATCCTGTGTCATGGTTTGAGCCTGGCACAGAGCCAGTGCCCCCCCCATGAAAATGCCTCACCCTGGTGTCTGCTGTGAGATGTGACCAGGAATAAGCAAAACAGGCTCCAACTTAAACATAAAGACCACTTTATTACTTAAACTACAGGAAAATAGAGAAAGACTATAAGGAAAAGAAAGAAAAAAAAATTGAAAACCTTACAAAAAAGCCACTTTCCTCCTCCCCACTCCCTGACTTTCCCAATCCGATACATTCTCCCAAAACAACTGCCCAGCCTTGGCCCCACACGTTAGTATACTCAAACTGCAGTTCATGAAGAGGAAAGGAGTCCTTCTCGTTCCATAGGCTTCCCCTGGAAACACACTGAAACCTCGTGTGCTTCCCTGTCACTTCGGCACCGCCCGGAAAAAAAGTCCCTTTGCCGCTTGTGACATTTTCCTTCCATGCCCAGTGCTCTCACCACTGTGCATGGCCAGAGCTGCTTTTAGGGTTGTCTTTCAAGGATGCCTTGTCTCACTCCAAAAAGGCACAGTCTCTGCTTTGGGACATCTGTCCCCCCCATATTTTTCCAACCCCCTGGGGCCGGGGGGTCCTCACGAAGAACCTTCCTGGTTTTGAGGCACTGCCTCCCCCTAAATGCAGTCTGTGTCACAGGAACAAACTGAGTCCATGGCCACGAGAAAAGTCCAGCCAAAAGGCCACTCCAAATCATCTCTCCCCATCCAATCATCTCCACGTTCTTCGGGCCAGGTCCTTGTCTCATCTCATCTCATCTCTCATCTCCCTTCTTATTCAGCTTCGAGGAGGATTAGCATTTTTGCAAGGCCCCAATCATGCAAGAAAGGGTTAAAAGTTTTCAGTCTCTGCTGTCGGTCCCGGAGCGACTCCCACGCACGCTGCCCACACGCTGCCGCTCCGGCCGGGCAGTCTTCCTCCCCCTTCTCCTTCTGGCTGGCTGCTCTCCTGGGGGGGCTGGCTGCCCGAGGGCTGACTCTCTGGGACCTTCCACCCTTCCATCCTCGAAGCCCCCCCGAAGCCCCCTCAACCCCATCTCTGTCCAGGCCCCGGGCCTACCGCATGGCCGGCCCCTCCCCCGCCCAGCAGCAACAGGCTGGGCGGGGGAGAGAGATCTGAACTCCTCGCCGCGGTGTCCAAAAGAGGAAGTGCCAAGGGCAGTGCCTTGCTTTTAACCCCTGTGTATTCTCGGAGGTGTGTCCAAACCCCACTGGCCACACCGGACGCCAGTCTCAAACCCAAAACCTTCATTGGTTTGACCACAGCTTCCCAGAATTCCCACTCCTTCCTGGTCAAACCACGACACCTGGAATCCTGGAATCCTAGAACCATTGAACAGAATCATGGAATCTTAGAACCATGGAGTCATGGTATCCTGATATCCTGGAATCCTGGAACCATGGAATCATGGAATCAAAGAATCAGGGAATCCTAGAATCATGGAACCATGGAATCCTGGAATCATGGAATCTTGGAATCCTGAAATCCTGGAATCATGGAACTGTGGAACCATGGAATCCTGGAATCATGGAACTGAAGAATTCTGGAATCCTGGAATCCTAGAACCATTGAACAGAATCATGGAATCTTAGAACCATGGAGTCATGGTATCCTGGAATCCTGGAACCACGGAATCATGGAATCAAAGAATCAGGGAATCCTAGAGTCATGGAACCATGGAATCACGGAATCCTGGAATCGTGGAACAATTCAGGTTGGAAAAAACCTCTGAGGTCACCAACCCCAGCTGTCCTTCTGGCACAAAGCCACCTGCCATGTCCCTGAATTCATCCTGCTGTGCCCATGGACAGGGTGGAGCCTCTTTCCCGCAGGACCTTCCTCAAGCCTGAGAACCTTCAGCAGCTCCTTGAGGTTCACATTTAACTTTGGACAGGGATATTCAAAGTTTGCTCCTCTGCTTTGGGCAAAAAAAATGTCTTTGACTCTTTGGGGTCAAATTAGTCAAAAAAGGATGGCGAGAAGGAGACCAAACACCACAGCAGAGCCCAGCACCCCAAGAAGGGCCCAGCTGAGTTCCTACATGTGAGAATCCCAACACTAAAAAGAGGCAGAGGAATCCCATCCTCACAGCCAGTCAGAATCCTCTCTGATATGGGATTACTGGGATGAAGCAGCACAGGGACTTCCCAGGATCCAGGTTTCAACAATTCCATGACAGTTCCATTTTCAAAGCAGTTTTAATGAGCAGGAGGCAATAAATGCAATTAGAAAGTGTTAATGAATAATTAAAGTCACATCTTAGGACAGACATGAGTCAAAAAGGGTAAAAGTTCAAGGCTTGATTAACTTTAAATATTTCATACAGAAATAACTTCCCATTTTTTTCCTGTGATGTTTGCATTTGAGGGCATATCCAGAGTTAATTACCTGGGCAGAGTTCTGTGAGATTTAAAGATTAAAAACTAAAATTAAACAGGAACAATTAATAGATGAAGACAGATTATTAGAAGTATTTAACACTCCATCAGCTGTCAAGGAGTCTTTAACACAACAGGAAGCAAAATGGTTTCAGTTTTATTTATACTGTTCAAAAACCTCCCTCTTATTTTCTTTTTCTTTTCACAAGACTTAAAATCTGAATCAGAGTCAAGTTTATGTTTTCTCCACCTTGCACCTTCATGAAAAGCATCTGCACCACAACCTAAATATATTATTTCCTTTTCCCCCTTCTTTTGAGAAAAAGAAAGGATTTGTTTGGCAAAACAAACATCATTTAAAGCTCTGCTGCACCTCCTCCTGCCTTGTTCATCAGAGCATTGCTCAGCAAGAAATTCTGTTTATTAAAGGGATTTGGCTGGCAGAGAACACTTCCCTGAGCTCCCAAAATTCCACAGCAGCAGGAATTACCCCAAAGTACCTTCACCAACAGCCCCACAGCAGGAAATCCAGGGAAAAAAACTTTCTACCCAGTTTTTCCAGCACTGACCCTGCGAGACCAAAGCTCTGCTCCCCCTCTGCTCCATGGGACATGGCCCGGCACAGAACCCTTGGAAATTCTTCCCAACTGCCTTGGTTTGAAAAGAGAGGTGTTTGTTAAAGAAGGCAGGAGCTTTCCTTGAAATGGAAAATGCAAACCCCCTCCCTCTGAACTATTATAATTTTGAAATTAAGGGGCTCTCAGGCAAAGATATGGGAATAGGAATAACAGTTCCTAATAACAGGGAAAAAATAAAAATAAAATAAAATAAAAGCTGATTTCCACCCGGGAGCCCTCCAGGCTTTGGCTCTGCTGAGCTCTGGCCCAGCCATGCTGATTTTTCATCTTCTTGGGTTCCTGGAAGAGTTGCAGGACATGGAATGAGTTCCTGTCTTGGTTTGAAAAAAGGTGTCTGCTGAGCAAGGCAGGAGCCTCCCCTGAAATAGAAAATGCAAACCCCCTCCCTCTGAATTATTATAATTTTGAAATTAAAAAGCTCTGAGGCAAAGATATGGGAGCAGGAATAACAGCTCTTTACTAGGAAAATTAAAAATACGAATGCAATAGTACAGACAAAGCCCTGCCAGAGTGGGAGCAGGCCCTGGCACGCTGTGGCTCAGGCTGTGGCACAGCCCCATCCCATGGGGGCTCAGCCCTCCTGCAGTGCCAGCTGTGGCTCTGCTGCAGCAGGGATCCTGCACAAGGGGGGAGTTTTCCTCTGCAGCTCCAGGGCTGCTGCAGATGGGCCTGGGCTCCCTCTGGCCATGCAGGGCAGCAGAAAGCTGCTCCTCTGGCAATGCAGGGGGCAAAGGCTGCTGTGCTGTGCCAGGCTCAGATTGGATCCAGGTAGGAATGCTTGGCTCCTGCCCTGGGCGCAGCATCTGCCCATGGGATGCTGGAATTGGATCAGCCCTGCAGGGACACTCAGTGGCCATGGAGAGCAGAGATCTCCTGGAGGGAGGATTGGCTGTGGGAGAGATCAAGAAAACTGCCCCAAGAACAGCAGAGAACTGCCCCAGCTCTGACAGGTGGGCACAGAACACACACACACATTTTACAGCCCAGGACACCAACTTATCTCAGCCCAGGGAAAGATTTGTTTTCTTGGGAATGGGGTTGTGTAATGCCCATGCACATTTTCCTCCTGAACTCTCAGCTCACACCTGGAAAGAGGCAGGATGGGCACGGAGCTCCTCCATGGAGGAGGAAGCAGCAAAATTTTGCCCTGGGACCACCAGCCCTGAATCCCAACAATCCTGAGGCTCCCAGGACATCCAGGTGTGAACCAGGGCTGGCAGAAAACGCTCCCCTGAGCTCCCAAAACTCCACAACAAGAGGAACCTCCCTGATGTACCTTCACCAGCAACCCTGAGTCTTATAGGACATCCACCAGCCCCACTGAGGACCAGGATGGCTTCAAAGAGTGCAGGAACCACCCCTGGGCACCTTCTCAGCTCCAGGGCTGGGTCACATTCCTGTTTCCATCAATTTCTTGGCATCTGAATTTCCAAAGGTCAGAAGGGGCTGGGGCAGGAGCAGAGTTTGTCCTCTTCTCTATCTAACATTTTTCTCCAAGTCCTTCCATTTTCCAGTGTTTCCTCAGTTCCTTTTATCTCAATTAAAATCAGGGAGGAAGAAAAGCCCTCAGAAGCCTCAGTCCATGGCTATAACATATTTGTCCCAAAGTGAACAAATTCCTGCTAAAAACTGAATAAAAATATCCCTGGCAAACCCTCCAAAGTGAAGATGGTCCTCCCAAAGGAACAATTCCAACACACTCTTCCCTCACTGTGGTGAAATCCTGGTTGTGCTTCCCCCTCTGGGAGATTCCCTTCTCACTCCACATTAATCTTTTACAGGAATTTTTATAAGAATAATCTCACTTAATTCCAGTGTTTAGTCTGGGACAGGGAAGAAAATATTCCCCTCCCCAGCCCCTCTCCTTTAACAAGGAGCATTTTTCCTTGGAATAACCAACCTATTTTGGGAAGGGAGAGACAGAGCATATTTGGGCTGGAATTTTATCTTCAACTCCCTGTTTAAATTGGCCTAAAAAATGCCTCAAAGTCCGAACAAGTTTTTAAAAAGGGGGAAAAAAAATCCCTGATAGCTGCCTGAGCCTCCAGCACAGCAAGATTTGAAATTCTTGTGGTCTGAAAGCCATTCAAAGATGAAGATTCCGGATGGGTTTTACGATGTGAGGCTGCCCCATAAATCTGTGGTGGCTCTGCAAGTGCTCCAGGAACTTCTGGAAACTGAATGGGAACAGAAGAGAGAGAAATTCCCTGTTTATTGTCAGGAAGTGGACGCAGGGATAGCTCAGCACCAGTGAAACACCTGTGGGGGATGGAATAAGCAGAGGGGCCTTTCCCAGTAGAACAGACTGGAATGGTTTGGGATGGGAGGGATCCTAAATCCCATCCAGTGCCATGGCAGGGACACCTCCCACTGTTCCAATGTCCAGCCTGGCCTTGGGCACTGCCAGGGCTCCAGGGGCAGCCACAGCTGCTCTGGCAATTCCAGCCCAGCCCCTGCCCACCCTGCCAGGGAACAATTCCCAATTGCCAACATCCCATCCAGCCCTGCCATTCCTCTGGCACTGGCAGCCATTCCCTGGCTCCTGTCCCTCCATCCCTGTCCCCAGTCCCTCTGCAGCTCTCCTGGAGCCCCTTCAGGCCCTGCAAGGGCTCTCAGCTCTCCCTGGAGCCTTCTCCTCTCCAGGGCAGCACCCCCAGCTCTCCCAGCCTGGCTCCAGGGCAGCACCCCCAGCTCTCCCAGCCTGGCTCCAGAGGGGCTCCAGCCCTGCAGAAGATTCATTGCCTCCTCTAGTCTCTGTCCAACAGCTCCTCATCTTTTGGATGTTGGAGCCCAGTTCTGCAGGTGGGGAATTACCTGAGCAGAGTAAATATCCTCAGGTGAAGGAATCAGGCATCACTTTTGGGACATCACTTGTAACAGTGGCCCCAAGAAACTGCTGCAAAAATCCTCATTAATAATAATGAAAATCAAAGAAAAGCTGCTGCGTTCTACAGAGACATTGGAATTTTATGGACAGGGAAAGGAAAACACTTCTGGAAGCATCTGGGACAGGAGTCACCAGGGCAGGATTGCCTCATTCCTGTGCTCAGCACTGCAGCTGGAACAGGATTTTGCTCTGGGCTGCAGCCGGATTTCATCAGTTTCTGTTTGGGGTTTTGCACAACTCGAGCTCGCTGTGCTCCCAGGGCTGTGCCGAGATTCCCAGGAGCAGCCTCTGCTGGGTTTATGGGATCCACAGAACCTCACAGAGCTTTGTGGAGCTGCTGGCAGGGACAAGATCTGCTCAGCAGCACACAGGGCAAAGCCCCAAATCCATGAACTGGGCAGGAATCTGTGACAGCACTGAGACAGCAATGGGCCCAGCGGGGACAGCTCCCCCTGCTCTGGAGAGTGTGGAGCAAATCCCTGGACAGAGGGGGCAACCCCCCATGGTAGGGATGTGCCGGGTGCTCCTGGGCTGTGCTGGCACCCCTGTCCTGGGGCAGGGCCCTGTCCTGGCACCCCTGTCTGTGACCGTGTTCACAGGGGTCTCAGGCTGAGGGAAGACACGAGGATCTGACTCCATTTTCCAGAGGGTTTGATTTATTATTTTATGATATATATTACATTAAAACTATACTAAAAGAATAGAAGAAATTATTTCATCAGAAAGCTGGCTAAGAATAAAATAGGAAAGAATGATACCAAAAGCTTCTGTCTAGAACAGAGAGTCAGAGCCAGCTGACTGTGATTGGCCATTAATTAAAAACAACCAATCAAAGGTGCACCTATTGCATCTCCTC